>NC_084639.1:28641355-28671355 GCF_033978795.1 Nerophis ophidion | reverse complement strand
CTTTCATTACCACCACCTACATATTTATATCTCACATAGCAGACTTTCATTAATAACACCTACATATTTATATCTCACATAGCAGACTTTCATTAACACCACCTACATATTTATATCTCACATAGCACACTTTCATTAATAACATCTACATATTTATATCTCACATAGCACACTTTCATTAATAACATCTACATATTTATATCTCACATAGCACACTTTCATTAATAACATCTACATATTTATATCTCACATAGCAGACTTTCATTAATAACACCTACATATTTATATCTCACATAGCAGACTTTCATTATTAACACCTACATATTTATATCTCACATAGCAGACTTTCATTAATAACACTTACATATCTATATCTCACATAGCAGACTTTCATTAATAACACCTACATATTTATATCTCACATAGCACACTTTCATTAATAACACCTGCATATTCATATCTTACATAGCACAAGTTCATTAATACCACCTTAACATTTGACAACCAAACAATTATACACCTATTTAATAATACCACCTTAACATTTGACAACTACATATTATTTCGGTGTCTCCCTACAGTATGTCTTGCATTATAATATTACAGTTGGTACAAAATGTGGCTGCTAAACTTTTGACAAAAACAAGAACGTTTGATCATTTCACACCTATGTACTGCATGTACAGTATGTACTGCATGTACAGTATGTACTGCATGTACAGTATGTACTGCATGTACAGTATGTAACACATGTACAGTAAGTAATGCATGTAAAGTATGTACCACATGTACAGTATGTACAACATGCACTGCATGTACAGTATGTACTGCATGCAATGCATGTACAGTATACTGTATATAATGCATGCACTGCATGTAGAGTATACTGTATATAATGCATGCACTGCATGTACAGTGTGTACTGCATTTACAGTATACTGTATAAAATGCATTTACAGTAAATTGTATATAATGCATGTACAGTATATTGCATGTAATGCATGCACTGCATGTACAGTATACTGTATATTATGCATGCACAGTATGTACTGCATGTACAGTATGTACTGCATGTACAGTATATTGTATATAATGAATGCACTGCATGTACAGTATACTGTATATAATGCATATACAGTATATTGTATGTAATGCATGCACTGCATGTACAGTATAATGTATATAATGCATGTACAGTATGTACTGCATGTACAGTATAGTGTATATAATGCATGTACAGTATGTACTGCATGTCCAGTATAGTGTATATAATGCATGTACAGTATGTACTGCATGTCCAGTATAGTGTATATAATGCATGTACAATATGTACTGCATGTCCAGTATAGTGTATATAATGCATGTACAGTATGTACTGCATTTCCAGTATAGTGTATATAATGCATGTACAGTATGTACTGCATGTACAGTATAGTGTATATAATGCATGTACAGTATAGTGTATATAATGCATGTACTGCATGTACAGTATAGTGTATATAATGCATGTACAGTATAGTGTATATAATGCATGTACAGTATAGTGTATATAATGCATGTACTGCATGTACAGTATAGTGTATATAATGCATGTACAGTATAGTGTATATAATGCATGTACAGTATAGTGTATATAATGCATGTACAGTATAGTGTATATAATGCATGTACAGTATGTACTGCATTTCCAGTATAGTGTATATAATGCATGTACAGTATGTACTGCATGTCCAGTATAGTGTATATAATGCATGTACAGTATAGTGTATATAATGCATGTACTGCATGTACAGTATAGTGTATATAATGCATGTACAGTATAGTGTATATAATGCATGTACAGTATAGTGTATATAATGCATGTACTGCATGTACAGTATAGTGTATATAATGCATGTACAGTATAGTGTATATAATGCATGTACAGTATAGTGTATATAATGCATGTACAGTATAGTGTATATAATGCATGTACAGTATAGTGTATATAATGCATGTACAGTATGTACTGCATGTACAGTATAGTGTATATAATGCATGTACAGTATGGTGTATATAATGCATGTACAGTATGTACTGCATGAGGTTGCACAGCACAAAGCTGCCCACAGAGGGACCAACTTGCCTCCATCTTTGTGGTAGTGTTCCAGCACAGAAGGTTGTCCAGGGACTTCCACTTGGTAGGCCAGCTCAGAGCCCTGAGGAAGTCCCACAATGAGCTGTAATCAGGCAGCAAGAGTTATCTGTGTCTACCTGTAGGACCCGGAGGACCCGGTCTTGACATGCCAGAACAGGGACAGGGCCAGGGTGGCTGAGGGTGTGCGAGAGCAAACAGGTGATGTCGTTGATCTTGTCTCCTGACAGGAAGTAGTCCTGGTCCTTGCAGTGGCAGGAGTGGTTGTAGATGTAACTTGCACACACAAACAGGTCCTCACCTGACACGTACCTGCACAGGAGAACACACCTGACTTGCTGCTCACACTTGGTGGGACTGGTTTCCTACATTGCGTTGATGCTCTCCGTCAGGTTGACGTCACACGTGAAGAACTGTTTGCCTTTCTTGGTCAAGCCTCGCACTTGTGAACCACAGCACACATAGATCTTCTCCTGGGGACTGTCCACAGCTCCACCCAGGTCCAGTCGGGAGATTTTCTGTCCCGGAAGAGTTTTGAACACAGGCTACAACACAAGAAACACATGTCATGGTGGGCGCCACAAGTATTCATACCACTCATTCACTCACCACCGCCTCTCCCTTCTTCATCCCAAAACATGTCAGGATGCCATCATGGTCAGCTACAGCCACCTTTAACATATAATTATTATTATTATTATTATTAAAACATGTCAGGATGCCATCATGGTCAGCTACAGCCACCTTTAACATGTAATTAATATTTTTATTATTAAAACATGTCAGGATGCCATCATGGTCAGCTACAGCCACCTTTAACATATAATTATTATTATTATTATTATTAAAACATGTCAGGCTGCCATCATGGTCAGCTACAGCCACCTTTAACATATAATTATTATTATTATTATTATTAAAACATGTCAGGATGCCATCATGGTCAGCTACAGCCACCTTTAACATATAATTATTATTATTATTATTATTAAAACATGTTAGGCTGCCATCATGGTCAGCTACAGCCACCTTTAACATATAATTATTATTTTTATTATTAAAACATGTCAGGCTGCCATCATGGTCAGCTACAGCCACCTTTAACATATAATTATTATTATTATTATTATTAAAACATGTCAGGATGCCATCATGGTCAGCTACAGCCACCTTTAACATATAATTATTATTATTATTATTATTAAAACATGTCAGGATGCCATCATGGTCAGCTACAGCCACCTTTAACATATAATTATTATTTTTATTATTAAAACATGTCAGGCTGCCATCATGGTCAGCTACAGCCACCTTTAACATATAATTAATATTTTTATTATTATTAAAACATGTCAGGATGCCATCATGGTCAGCTACAGCCACCTTTAACATATAATTAATATTATTATTATTAAAACATGTCAGGATGCCACCATGATCAGCTACAGCCACCTTTAACAAAAAGTCATTAATTTGACACATATTCCGATACAAAAGCTATTATTCTAGCATAAAAGAGTTATTCTTTCGGATAGTCATTTATTGACGGTACCTTCTGAGTTGCCTTTTTGCCATGTGCTGGCAGCAGCCTCATAGTCTTCTGGGATGTTACACCAACCTGTGGATGTGGATGTGGGTGCAGTGGATGTAAATCACCTTCTTCAACAGAACAAAGGAGGATACTGAATACCTGGATGTAATCCACCCGATTGAGATTCAGTTCCATCTTTTTGGCCACACTTCAGACCTGCATGGAGGAGTGCTGCTGAAATATACTCTTGTGTCAACAAAGAAAACTGGAGCCATGCGTTGGTGGGTATTGCTGCTAACATCTACATCAGGGGTAATGAACCTAAGGCTCTCGAGCCAGATGTGACTCTTTTGATGACTGCATCTGTCTCTCAGATAAATCTTAGCTGACATTGCTTAACAGGATAAGTCATTAATAATTCCGCTGGTAATCACAGTGTTAAAAATAACGTTCAAATTTAGAACATTCTCATGCATTTTAATCCAACCATCCGTTTTCAATCGCACCTGCTCAAGAAGTCACATTAATGGTAAGATGTATTATATTTATTATCTTTAGAATAACAATGTTATTAAAAAGAATACAAGACTTATTGTATTCGAAAAATGTTGGTCTTACTTAAAAATGCACGCATTTAGTTGTATTCAGTGTTAACAAATATTATATGGCTCTCACGGAAACACATTTGAAAATATTTGGACTCATGGCTCTCAGCCAAAAAGGTTCCCGACCCCTGATCTACATTCATCATTGAAAAGACATGAAGATGCTGACATTAAAAGGAATAATTAAAGAGATGAAGATGCTAACATTACAATGAATCATTGAAGATGTTACCATTAAAATGATTGAAATGAAGATGTTAATAGTTAGGTCAGTGGTTGAAAAGAGATGTTAATAGTTAGGTCGGTGGTTGAAAAGAGATGTTAATAGTTAGGAAGAGACGTTAATAGTTAGGTCGGTGGTTGAAAAGAGATGTTAATAGTTAGGAAGAGACGTTAATAGTTAGGTCAGTGGTTGAAAAGAGATGATTATCCACTCAAACAGATTAGCTCCATATGCTGACGTTAGCTGCAATGCTAGTTAGCGCACACGACGTGTTGACTTTTAAACACAAATGTTGTTAAAACTTCAATGAATACAATACCAATGTAAACATATACACTCACTAGTTCAAAGTGCAAATAAAATAACGGTCAACTTAGAGACAACATACCGTAAGAACGATTGAACGCCTCGCACCAAATCCGTTGCCGTGGCAACGTCTCCCGTGCAGTATCCTGCAACACTATTGGATGAATTACATCACGGACATATAATCTCTTTCCTGATTGGATGGTTGACCTGCAAGCCAAAGGCCGCATTACAAGCAACAATGAATCTTCTGCTACACATCCATTTCCTACCGCTTGTCCCTCTTTCAACTTGTTACCAATAAAAACACCTTAGTATCTCTTTGAACTTGACATGAACACAATTGTAAGATTCAACATTTGGATAGGACAGGACTAAAGCTGTGTAATCACATTATTATTCTTTAATATTTCATTTCTTAGCATAAGAGGTTATTTTGGAATACAAATGCGGGTCGCCTGTATGCAAATAAGGACAATGTTCAAGCAAAACTACTACAATAAAAAAGGCTTAAGGGAAAAAGGTAAGAATGCACTGAAAAGTGATGCACTTCCTGCACCATGCATGACATAATGGATGCTTGGTTCTTCATCGAATACAGCAGTTTTCAACATCCTCACAGTCAAAAAGAAGTTAGTTGAAGAGCACATCATGACAATGTATAGAAGATGATCTTCCTGGAAGTAGGTGTGAATGTGAATAAATAAGGTCAGTCCAACACTTAGACCAAGTCAACATGACAGCTGCTGCTTAAGTGTCAACATTGTGCTCATCAAAAGGTGCTTCACACCCCAGTGGGGGCCATGCGGCTGACAAAGGCGATGCTGCTGAGGCACATCCTTCTGAAGATGGTGGGACACGCTGGTTTCATGATGAAGTGTTCCAGGAGGACCCTCAGCTCGGTGAACAGAGTGCTGCACACACACCACACAACTCTTGTACTGATGACAACTACAACACAACATCTCGGGTCTCTCCCTGTCAAAGTCTGGAGCCCTCTGACGATGCTGGCTTCTTACCGACAGTAGGGGTTTCTTCTGGACGTGTAGCGCAGACTGAGGAAGCGATAGTAAATGAAAGGCAGCAGCAAGCTTCCTTGGCCACTGGTGGGAGGACATGGAGAGAAAACAAGATGAAAAACACACCTTTACATACCTCAACCTGCTGACATCTTGGACACAAGCAGTGCCTTATGTAGGGTTAACTTGGATGCCTCATTTCAGTTACCTTTTCTCCAGGAAGTAGCCAGCAAAATGAGCTGCCTTCTTTAAAGAACCACTTTGACTTTTTTACTCACACTACAAGACTTTGCTTTATATCGTTATTCTGACCAGTCAGCAAGTAGACAATTACAGTGGGAGGAATATATTAACTACAGTCAGCATGTGGACAATTAAAAACTACATAAAACGACTACAATCAGGGAACTATGGAGAAGTACTGACGGTATGTGTGACAGAAAGCAGGGCAAGACTACATAAAAAGATTTGTCAGGGAAATATGGAGAAGTAGTGATGTATGTGTGACAGAAAGCAGGGCAAGACTATATGGAAAAGTAGTGATGTGTGACATAAAGCAGGTCAAAACAATGGGCAGATGCAAGTATAATGATGTTATTTTATAAGTAGGTTGGTTGTGAAACATAATGTGCTGGTAGGTCGAGGTACGACTGAATTTCCTAAATAAACGATGTAGAACTTGTGAGCAGACACAATCCTGATGTTGAATAATGCACAGATGAGCATAATAATGTCATGGGTAAAAGACACTAGCAACCTGAACAGCATGAAGACTGTGGCGGGCATCAAGAAGATCTCATTACAGGCGATGAACTTGAGGATGTTCTGCTGATTAGCAGACAGTTTGTCCAGAAGGTTCCTGATGAACATCAGGCTGCTGGGACCCATGGACTGTGGCATGCAGGGGACAAGAAGACACTTTATTCTAATTATCAGTTTCTATTAGATTTCAGGGATGTTTTTGGGGGTCTGAGCAGCAGCTTGATGGAGGAGATCATTAAAAGTCCATTTGGATGATGGAGTAGGTCGTTGGCTTTACGGCAATAAAAGTGTGGTACTTACATCCAGAACTTTTTTGGTGTAGGTGGTCGCATGAAGCAAAGAGAAGAGGAAGACAGGGAAGATGCTCACTGAAGACGGTGGATTAAGGAACAACGGCAACAAAATAGAGAGACCAGCAAACATTGAATGTGGTTCAAGCAAGTGAGCAAATCAAGTCATCAACATCAGACTTGATGCAGAGTCCTGTGATGGACTTGGGTTAATCTTCGATTGTAGCCAAAGCAGGAAAGAGTCCTGCGTCTCACTAGGCAATAGTGTCATGCTTTAGGTGTGAAGTGGACCCAGTCACGCAACTACATGCAACTATATTCTTGTACATGTTAAACAGTGTGTGTATACATGTCACATAGTATACTCTTATACATGTTAAACATTGTGTATACATGTCACATAGTATACTCTTATACATGTTAAACAGTGTGTGTATACATGATGTCACATAGTATACTCTTATACATGTTAAACAGTGTGTGTATACATGATGTCACATAGTATACTCTTATACATGTTAAACAGTGTGTGTATACATGTCACATAGTATACTCTTATACATGTTAAACATTGTGTATACATGATGTCACATAGTATACTCTTATACATGTTAAACATTGTGTGTATACATGATGTCACATAGTATACTCTTATACATGTTAAACAGTGTGTGTATACATGTCACATAGTATACTCTTATACATGTTAAACATTGTGTATACATGATGTCACATAGTATACTCTTATACATGTTAAACATTGTGTGTATACATGTCACATAGTATACTCTTATACATGTTAAACATTGTGTATACATGTCACATAGTATACTCTTATACATGTTAAACAGTGTGTGTATACATGATGTCACATAGTATACTCTTATACATGTTAAACATTGTGTGTATACATGTCACATAGTATACTCTTATACATGTTAAACAGTGTGTGTATACATGTCACATAGTATACTCTTATACATGTTAAACAGTGTGTGTATACATGATGTCACATAGTATACTCTTATACATGTTAAACATTGTGTGTATACATGTCACATAGTATACTCTTATACATGTTAAACAGTGTGTGTATACATGTCACATAGTATACTCTTATACATGTTAAACATTGTGTGTATACATGTCACATAGTATACTCTTATACATGTTAAACAGTGTGTGTATACATGTCACATAGTATACTCTTATACATGTTAAACAGTGTGTGTATACATGTCACATAGTATACTCTTATACATGTTAAACATTGTGTGTATACATGTCACATAGTATACTCTTATACATGTTAAACATTGTGTGTATACATGATGTCACATAGTATACTCTTATACATGTTAAACATTGTGTATACATGTCACATAGTATACTCTTATACATGTTAAACATTGTGTATACATGATGTCACATAGTATACTCTTATACATGTTAAACATTGTGTATACATGTCACATAGTATACTCTTATACATGTTAAACATTGTGTATACATGATGTCACATAGTATACTCTTATACATGTTAAACATTGTGTATACATGATGTCACATAGTATACTCTTATTCATGTTAAACAGTGTGTATACATGATGTCACATAGTATACTCTTATACATGTTAAACATTGTGTATACATGATGTCACATAGTATACTCTTATACATGTTAAACATTGTGTATACATGATGTCACATAGTATACTCTTATACATGTTAAACATTGTGTATACATGATGTCACATAGTATACTCTTATACATGTTAAACATTGTGTATACATGATGTCACATAGTATACTCTTATACATGTTAAACATTGTGTATACATGATGTCACATAGTATACTCTTATACATGTTAAACATTGTGTATACATGATGTCACATAGTATACTCTTATTCATGTTAAACAGTGTGTATACATGATGTCACATAGTATACTCTTATACATGTTAAACATTGTGTATACATGATGTCACATAGTATACTCTTATACATGTTAAACATTGTGTATACATGATGTCACATAGTATACTCTTATACATGTTAAACAGTGTGTGTATACATGTCACATAGTATACTCTTATACATGTTAAACATTGTGTGTATACATGATGTCACATAGTATACTCTTATACATGTTAAACATTGTGTGTATACATGATGTCACATAGTATACTCTTATACATGTTAAACAGTGTGTGTATACATGTCACATAGTATACTCTTATACATGTTAAACAGTGTGTGTATACATGTCACATAGTATACTCTTATACATGTTAAACAGTGTGTGTATACATGTCACATAGTATACTCTTATACATGTTAAACATTGTGTATACATGATGTCACATAGTATACTCTTATACATGTTAAACATTGTGTATACATGTCACGTAGTATACTCTTATACATGTTAAACAGTGTGTGTATACATGTCACATAGTATACTCTTATACATGTTAAACAGTGTGTGTATACATGTCACATAGTATACTCTTATACATGTTAAACATTGTGTGTATACATGATGTCACATAGTATACTCTTATACATGTTAAACAGTGTGTGTATACATGTCACATAGTATACTCTTATACATGTTAAACAGTGTGTGTATACATGTCACATAGTATACTCTTATACATGTTAAACATTGTGTATACATGATGTCACATAGTATACTCTTATACATGTTAAACATTGTGTATACATGTCACGTAGTATACTCTTATACATGTTAAACAGTGTGTGTATACATGTCACATAGTATACTCTTATACATGTTAAACAGTGTGTGTATACATGTCACATAGTATACTCTTATACATGTTAAACATTGTGTGTATACATGATGTCACATAGTATACTCTTATACATGTTAAACATTGTGTATACATGTCACATAGTATACTCTTATACATGTTAAACATTGTGTGTATACATGATGTCACATAGTATACTCTTATACATGTTAAACATTGTGTGTATACATGATGTCACATAGTATACTCTTATACATGTTAAACAGTGTGTATACATGTCACATAGTATACTCTTATACATGTTAAACATTGTGTGTATACATGTCACATAGTATACTCTTATACATGTTAAACATTGTGTATACATGATGTCACATAGTATACTCTTATACATGTTAAACATTGTGTATACATGATGTCACATAGTATACTCTTATACATGTTAAACATTGTGTATACATGATGTCACATAGTATACTCTTATACATGTTAAACATTGTGTATACATGATGTCACATAGTATACTCTTATACATGTTAAACAGTGTGTGTATACATGTCACATAGTATACTCTTATACATGTTAAACAGTGTGTGTATACATGTCACATAGTATACTCTTATACATGTTAAACAGTGTGTGTATACATGTCACATAGTATACTCTTATACATGTTAAACAGTGTGTGTATACATGTCACATAGTATACTCTTATACATGTTAAACATTGTGTATACATGTCACGTAGTATACTCTTATACATGTTAAACAGTGTGTGTATACATGTCACATAGTATACTCTTATACATGTTAAACAGTGTGTGTATACATGTCACATAGTATACTCTTATACATGTTAAACATTGTGTGTATACATGTCACATAGTATACTCTTATACATGTTAAACAGTGTGTATACATGATGTCACATAGTATACTCTTATACATGTTAAACATTGTGTATACATGATGTCACATAGTATACTCTTATACATGTTAAACAGTGTGTGTATACATGTCACATAGTATACTCTTATACATGTTAAACAGTGTGTGTATACATGTCACATAGTATACTCTTATACATGTTAAACAGTGTGTGTATACATGTCACATAGTATACTCTTATACATGTTAAACAGTGTGTGTATACATGTCACATAGTATACTCTTATACATGTTAAACATTGTGTATACATGATGTCACATAGAATACTCTTATACATGTTAAACATTGTGTATACATGTCACGTAGTATACTCTTATACATGTTAAACAGTGTGTGTATACATGTCACATAGTATACTCTTATACATGTTAAACAGTGTGTGTATACATGTCACATAGTATACTCTTATACATGTTAAACATTGTGTGTATACATGTCACATAGTATACTCTTATACATGTTAAACATTGTGTGTATACATGATGTCACATAGTATACTCTTATACATGTTAAACATTGTGTGTATACATGATGTCACATAGTATACTCTTATACATGTTAAACAGTGTGTGTATACATGTCACATAGTATACTCTTATACATGTTAAACAGTGTGTGTATACATGTCACATAGTATACTCTTATACATGTTAAACAGTGTGTGTATACATGTCACATAGTATACTCTTATACATGTTAAACATTGTGTATACATGATGTCACATAGTATACTCTTATACATGTTAAACATTGTGTGTATACATGATGTCACATAGTATACTCTTATACATGTTAAACAGTGTGTGTATACATGTCACATAGTATACTCTTATACATGTTAAACATTGTGTATACATGATGTCACATAGTATACTCTTATACATGTTAAACATTGTGTGTATACATGTCACATAGTATACTCTTATACATGTTAAACATTGTGTATACATGTCACATAGTATACTCTTATACATGTTAAACAGTGTGTGTATACATGATGTCACATAGTATACTCTTATACATGTTAAACAGTGTGTGTATACATGTCACATAGTATACTCTTATACATGTTAAACATTGTGTATACATGTCACATAGTATACTCTTATACATGTTAAACATTGTGTATACATGTCACATAGTATACTCTTATACATGTTAAACAGTGTGTATACATGATGTCACATAGTATACTCTTATACATGTTAAACATTGTGTATACATGATGTCACATAGTATACTCTTATACATGTTAAACATTGTGTATACATGATGTCACATAGTATACTCTTATACATGTTAAACAGTGTGTGTATACATGTCACATAGTATACTCTTATACATGTTAAACATTGTGTGTATACATGTCACATAGTATACTCTTATACATGTTAAACAGTGTGTGTATACATGTCACATAGTATACTCTTATACATGTTAAACAGTGTGTGTATACATGTCACATAGTATACTCTTATACATGTTAAACAGTGTGTGTATACATGTCACATAGTATACTCTTATACATGTTAAACATTGTGTGTATACATGTCACATAGTATACTCTTATTCATGTTAAACAGTGTGTGTATACATGTCACATAGTATACTCTTATACATGTTAAACATTGTGTGTATACATGTCACATAGTATACTCTTATACATGTTAAACATTGTGTGTATACATGATGTCACATAGTATACTCTTATACATGTTAAACATTGTGTATACATGTCACATAGTATACTCTTATACATGTTAAACATTGTGTATACATGATGTCACATAGTATACTCTTATACATGTTAAACATTGTGTATACATGTCACATAGTATACTCTTATACATGTTAAACATTGTGTATACATGATGTCACATAGTATACTCTTATACATGTTAAACATTGTGTATACATGATGTCACATAGTATACTCTTATTCATGTTAAACAGTGTGTATACATGATGTCACATAGTATACTCTTATACATGTTAAACATTGTGTATACATGATGTCACATAGTATACTCTTATACATGTTAAACATTGTGTATACATGATGTCACATAGTATACTCTTATACATGTTAAACATTGTGTATACATGATGTCACATAGTATACTCTTATACATGTTAAACATTGTGTATACATGATGTCACATAGTATACTCTTATACATGTTAAACATTGTGTATACATGATGTCACATAGTATACTCTTATACATGTTAAACATTGTGTATACATGATGTCACATAGTATACTCTTATTCATGTTAAACATTGTGTATACATGATGTCACATAGTATACTCTTATACATGTTAAACATTGTGTGTATACATGTCACATAGTATACTCTTATACATGTTAAACATTGTGTATACATGATGTCACATAGTATACTCTTATACATGTTAAACAGTGTGTGTATACATGTCACATAGTATACTCTTATACATGTTAAACAGTGTGTGTATACATGTCACATAGTATACTCTTATACATGTTAAACAGTGTGTGTATACATGTCACATAGTATACTCTTATACATGTTAAACATTGTGTGTATACATGATGTCACATAGTATACTCTTATACATGTTAAACATTGTGTGTATACATGTCACATAGTATACTCTTATACATGTTAAACATTGTGTATACATGATGTCACATAGTATACTCTTATACATGTTAAACATTGTGTGTATACATGTCACATAGTATACTCTTATACATGTTAAACATTGTGTATACATGTCACATAGTATACTCTTATACATGTTAAACAGTGTGTGTATACATGATGTCACATAGTATACTCTTATACATGTTAAACAGTGTGTGTATACATGTCACATAGTATACTCTTATACATGTTAAACATTGTGTATACATGTCACATAGTATACTCTTATACATGTTAAACATTGTGTATACATGTCACATAGTATACTCTTATACATGTTAAACAGTGTGTATACATGATGTCACATAGTATACTCTTATACATGTTAAACATTGTGTATACATGATGTCACATAGTATACTCTTATACATGTTAAACATTGTGTATACATGATGTCACATAGTATACTCTTATACATGTTAAACATTGTGTGTATACATGTCACATAGTATACTCTTATACATGTTAAACAGTGTGTGTATACATGTCACATAGTATACTCTTATACATGTTAAACATTGTGTGTATACATGTCACATAGTATACTCTTATACATGTTAAACATTGTGTGTATACATGATGTCACATAGTATACTCTTATACATGTTAAACATTGTGTATACATGTCACATAGTATACTCTTATACATGTTAAACATTGTGTGTATACATGTCACATAGTATACTCTTATACATGTTAAACAGTGTGTGTATACATGTCACATAGTATACTCTTATACATGTTAAACAGTGTGTGTATACATGATGTCACATAGTATACTCTTATACATGTTAAACAGTGTGTATACATGTCACATAGTATACTCTTATACATGTTAAACATTGTGTGTATACATGTCACATAGTATACTCTTATACATGTTAAATATTGTGTATACATGTCACATAGTATACTCTTATACATGTTAAACAGTGTGTGTATACATGATGTCACATAGTATACTCTTATACATGTTAAACAGTGTGTGTATACATGTCACATAGTATACTCTTATACATGTTAAACATTGTGTATACATGATGTCACATAGTATACTCTTATACATGTTAAACATTGTGTATACATGATGTCACATAGTATACTCTTATACATGTTAAACATTGTGTATACATGATGTCACATAGTATACTCTTATTCATGTTAAACAGTGTGTATACATGATGTCACATAGTATACTCTTATACATGTTAAACATTGTGTATACATGATGTCACATAGTATACTCTTATACATGTTAAACATTGTGTATACATGTCACATAGTATACTCTTATACATGTTAAACATTGTGTATACATGATGTCACATAGTATACTCTTATACATGTTAAACATTGTGTATACATGATGTCACATAGTATACTCTTATACATGTTAAACATTGTGTATACATGTCACATAGTATACTCTTATTCATGTTAAACAGTGTGTATACATGATGTCACATAGTATACTCTTATACATGTTAAACATTGTGTATACATGATGTCACATAGTATACTCTTATACATGTTAAACATTGTGTATACATGATGTCACATAGTATACTGTTATTCATGTTAAACAGTGTGTATACATGATGTCACATAGTATACTCTTATACATGTTAAACATTGTGTATACATGATGTCACATAGTATACTCTTATACATGTTAAACATTGTGTGTATACATGTCACATAGTATACTCTTATACATGTTAAACATTGTGTATACATGTCACATAGTATACTCTTATACATGTTAAACAGTGTGTGTATACATGATGTCACATAGTATACTCTTATACATGTTAAACAGTGTGTGTATACATGTCACATAGTATACTCTTATACATGTTAAACATTGTGTATACATGTCACATAGTATACTCTTATACATGTTAAACATTGTGTATACATGTCACATAGTATACTCTTATACATGTTAAACAGTGTGTATACATGATGTCACATAGTATACTCTTATACATGTTAAACATTGTGTATACATGATGTCACATAGTATACTCTTATACATGTTAAACATTGTGTATACATGATGTCACATAGTATACTCTTATACATGTTAAACAGTGTGTGTATACATGTCACATAGTATACTCTTATACATGTTAAACATTGTGTGTATACATGTCACATAGTATACTCTTATACATGTTAAACAGTGTGTGTATACATGTCACATAGTATACTCTTATACATGTTAAACAGTGTGTGTATACATGTCACATAGTATACTCTTATACATGTTAAACAGTGTGTGTATACATGTCACATAGTATACTCTTATACATGTTAAACATTGTGTGTATACATGTCACATAGTATACTCTTATTCATGTTAAACAGTGTGTGTATACATGTCACATAGTATACTCTTATACATGTTAAACATTGTGTGTATACATGTCACATAGTATACTCTTATACATGTTAAACATTGTGTGTATACATGATGTCACATAGTATACTCTTATACATGTTAAACATTGTGTATACATGTCACATAGTATACTCTTATACATGTTAAACATTGTGTATACATGATGTCACATAGTATACTCTTATACATGTTAAACATTGTGTATACATGTCACATAGTATACTCTTATACATGTTAAACATTGTGTATACATGATGTCACATAGTATACTCTTATACATGTTAAACATTGTGTATACATGATGTCACATAGTATACTCTTATTCATGTTAAACAGTGTGTATACATGATGTCACATAGTATACTCTTATACATGTTAAACATTGTGTATACATGATGTCACATAGTATACTCTTATACATGTTAAACATTGTGTATACATGATGTCACATAGTATACTCTTATACATGTTAAACATTGTGTATACATGATGTCACATAGTATACTCTTATACATGTTAAACATTGTGTATACATGATGTCACATAGTATACTCTTATACATGTTAAACATTGTGTATACATGATGTCACATAGTATACTCTTATACATGTTAAACATTGTGTATACATGATGTCACATAGTATACTCTTATTCATGTTAAACATTGTGTATACATGATGTCACATAGTATACTCTTATACATGTTAAACATTGTGTGTATACATGTCACATAGTATACTCTTATACATGTTAAACATTGTGTATACATGATGTCACATAGTATACTCTTATACATGTTAAACAGTGTGTGTATACATGTCACATAGTATACTCTTATACATGTTAAACAGTGTGTGTATACATGTCACATAGTATACTCTTATACATGTTAAACAGTGTGTGTATACATGTCACATAGTATACTCTTATACATGTTAAACATTGTGTGTATACATGATGTCACATAGTATACTCTTATACATGTTAAACATTGTGTGTATACATGTCACATAGTATACTCTTATACATGTTAAACATTGTGTATACATGATGTCACATAGTATACTCTTATACATGTTAAACATTGTGTGTATACATGTCACATAGTATACTCTTATACATGTTAAACATTGTGTATACATGTCACATAGTATACTCTTATACATGTTAAACAGTGTGTGTATACATGATGTCACATAGTATACTCTTATACATGTTAAACAGTGTGTGTATACATGTCACATAGTATACTCTTATACATGTTAAACATTGTGTATACATGTCACATAGTATACTCTTATACATGTTAAACATTGTGTATACATGTCACATAGTATACTCTTATACATGTTAAACAGTGTGTATACATGATGTCACATAGTATACTCTTATACATGTTAAACATTGTGTATACATGATGTCACATAGTATACTCTTATACATGTTAAACATTGTGTATACATGATGTCACATAGTATACTCTTATACATGTTAAACATTGTGTGTATACATGTCACATAGTATACTCTTATACATGTTAAACAGTGTGTGTATACATGTCACATAGTATACTCTTATACATGTTAAACATTGTGTGTATACATGTCACATAGTATACTCTTATACATGTTAAACATTGTGTGTATACATGATGTCACATAGTATACTCTTATACATGTTAAACATTGTGTATACATGTCACATAGTATACTCTTATACATGTTAAACATTGTGTGTATACATGTCACATAGTATACTCTTATACATGTTAAACAGTGTGTGTATACATGTCACATAGTATACTCTTATACATGTTAAACAGTGTGTGTATACATGATGTCACATAGTATACTCTTATACATGTTAAACAGTGTGTATACATGTCACATAGTATACTCTTATACATGTTAAACATTGTGTGTATACATGTCACATAGTATACTCTTATACATGTTAAATATTGTGTATACATGTCACATAGTATACTCTTATACATGTTAAACAGTGTGTGTATACATGATGTCACATAGTATACTCTTATACATGTTAAACAGTGTGTGTATACATGTCACATAGTATACTCTTATACATGTTAAACATTGTGTATACATGATGTCACATAGTATACTCTTATACATGTTAAACATTGTGTATACATGATGTCACATAGTATACTCTTATACATGTTAAACATTGTGTATACATGATGTCACATAGTATACTCTTATTCATGTTAAACAGTGTGTATACATGATGTCACATAGTATACTCTTATACATGTTAAACATTGTGTATACATGATGTCACATAGTATACTCTTATACATGTTAAACATTGTGTATACATGTCACATAGTATACTCTTATACATGTTAAACATTGTGTATACATGATGTCACATAGTATACTCTTATACATGTTAAACATTGTGTATACATGATGTCACATAGTATACTCTTATACATGTTAAACATTGTGTATACATGTCACATAGTATACTCTTATTCATGTTAAACAGTGTGTATACATGATGTCACATAGTATACTCTTATACATGTTAAACATTGTGTATACATGATGTCACATAGTATACTCTTATACATGTTAAACATTGTGTATACATGATGTCACATAGTATACTGTTATTCATGTTAAACAGTGTGTATACATGATGTCACATAGTATACTCTTATACATGTTAAACATTGTGTGTATACATGTCACATAGTATACTCTTATACATGTTAAACAGTGTGTATACATGATGTCACGTAGTATACTCTTATACATGTTAAACATTGTGTATACATGATGTCACATAGTATACTCTTATACATGTTAAACAGTGTGTGTATACATGTCACATAGTATACTCTTATACATGTTAAACAGTGTGTGTATACATGTCACATAGTATACTCTTATACATGTTAAACAGTGTGTGTATACATGTCACATAGTATACTCTTATACATGTTAAACATTGTGTATACATGATGTCACATAGTATACTCTTATACATGTTAAACATTGTGTATACATGTCACGTAGTATACTCTTATACATGTTAAACAGTGTGTGTATACATGTCACATAGTATACTCTTATACATGTTAAACAGTGTGTGTATACATGTCACATAGTATACTCTTATACATGTTAAACATTGTGTGTATACATGATGTCACATAGTATACTCTTATACATGTTAAACAGTGTGTGTATACATGTCACGTAGTATACTCTTATACATGTTAAACAGTGTGTGTATACATGTCACATAGTATACTCTTATACATGTTAAACAGTGTGTGTATACATGTCACATAGTATACTCTTATACATGTTAAACAGTGTGTATACATGATGTCACATAGTATACTCTTATACATGTTAAACATTGTGTATACATGTCACGTAGTATACTCTTATACATGTTAAACAGTGTGTGTATACATGTCACATAGTATACTCTTATACATGTTAAACAGTGTGTGTATACATGATGTCACATAGTATACTCTTATACATGTTAAACAGTGTGTGTATACATGTCACATAGTATACTCTTATACGTTAAACATTGTGTGTATACATGATGTCACATAGTATACTCTTATACATGTTAAACATTGTGTGTATACATGTCACATAGTATACTCTTATACATGTTAAACATTGTGTATACATGATGTCACATAGTATACTCTTATACATGTTAAACATTGTGTATACATGATGTCACATAGTATACTCTTATTCATGTTAAACAGTGTGTATACATGATGTCACATAGTATACTCTTATACATGTTAAACATTGTGTATACATGTCACATAGTATACTCTTATACATGTTAAACATTGTGTATACATGATGTCACATAGTATACTCTTATACATGTTAAACAGTGTGTGTATACATGTCACATAGTATACTCTTATACATGTTAAACAGTGTGTGTATACATGTCACATAGTATACTCTTATACATGTTAAACAGTGTGTGTATACATGTCACATAGTATACTCTTATACATGTTAAACAGTGTGTGTATACATGTCACATAGTATACTCTTATACATGTTAAACAGTGTGTGTATACATGATGTCACATAGTATACTCTTATACATGTTAAACATTGTGTATACATGATGTCACATAGTATACTCTTATACATGTTAAACATTGTGTATACATGTCACGTAGTATACTCTTATACATGTTAAACAGTGTGTGTATACATGTCACATAGTATACTCTTATACATGTTAAACAGTGTGTGTATACATGTCACATAGTATACTCTTATACATGTTAAACATTGTGTGTATACATGATGTCACATAGTATACTCTTATACATGTTAAACATTGTGTGTATACATGATGTCACATAGTATACTCTTATACATGTTAAACAGTGTGTATACATGTCACATAGTATACTCTTATACATGTTAAACATTGTGTGTATACATGTCACATAGTATACTCTTATACATGTTAAACATTGTGTATACATGATGTCACATAGTATACTCTTATACATGTTAAACATTGTGTATACATGATGTCACATAGTATACTCTTATACATGTTAAACATTGTGTATACATGATGTCACATAGTATACTCTTATACATGTTAAACATTGTGTATACATGATGTCACATAGTATACTCTTATACATGTTAAACATTGTGTATACATGATGTCACATAGTATACTCTTATTCATGTTGAACAGTGTGTATACATGATGTCACATAGTATACTCTTATTCATGTTAAACAGTGTGTATACATGATGTCACATAGTATACTCTTATACATGTTAAACATTGTGTATACATGATGTCACATAGTATACTCTTATACATGTTAAACATTGTGTATACATGATGTCACATAGTATACTCTTATACATGTTAAACATTGTGTATACATGATGTCACATAGTATACTCTTATACATGTTAAACATTGTGTATACATGATGTCACATAGTATACTCTTATTCATGTTGAACAGTGTGTATACATGATGTCACATAGTATACTCTTATTCATGTTAAACAGTGTGTATACATGATGTCACATAGTATACTCTTATACATGTTAAACATTGTGTATACATGATGTCACATAGTATACTCTTATACATGTTAAACAGTGTGTGTATACATGTCACATAGTATACTCTTATACATGTTAAACAGTGTGTGTATACATGTCACATAGTATACTCTTATACATGTTAAACAGTGTGTGTATACATGTCACATAGTATACTCTTATACATGTTAAACATTGTGTGTATACATGATGTCACATAGTATACTCTTATACATGTTAAACAGTGTGTATACATGATGTCACATAGTATACTCTTATACATGTTAAACATTGTGTATACATGATGTCACATAGTATACTCTTATACATGTTAAACATTGTGTATACATGATGTCACATAGTATACTCTTATACATGTTAAACATTGTGTATACATGTCACGTAGTATACTCTTATACATGTTAAACAGTGTGTGTATACATGTCACATAGTATACTCTTATACATGTTAAACATTGTGTATACATGATGTCACATAGTATACTCTTATACATGTTAAACATTGTGTATACATGATGTCACATAGTATACTCTTATACATGTTAAACAGTGTGTGTATACATGTCACATAGTATACTCTTATACATGTTAAACAGTGTGTGTATACATGTCACATAGTATACTCTTATACATGTTAAACATTGTGTATACATGTCACGTAGTATACTCTTATACATGTTAAACATTGTGTATACATGTCACGTAGTATACTCTTATACATGTTAAACAGTGTGTGTATACATGTCACATAGTATACTCTTATACATGTTAAACAGTGTGTGTATACATGTCACATAGTATACTCTTATACATGTTAAACAGTGTGTGTATACATGTCACATAGTATACTCTTATACATGTTAAACATTGTGTGTATACATGATGTCACATAGTATACTCTTATACATGTTAAACATTGTGTGTATACATGATGTCACATAGTATACTCTTATACATGTTAAACAGTGTGTATACATGATGTCACATAGTATACTCTTATACATGTTAAACATTGTGTATACATGATGTCACATAGTATACTCTTATACATGTTAAACATTGTGTGTATACATGATGTCACATAGTATACTCTTATACATGTTAAACAGTGTGTATACATGTCACATAGTATACTCTTATACATGTTAAACATTGTGTGTATACATGTCACATAGTATACTCTTATACATGTTAAATATTGTGTATACATGTCACATAGTATACTCTTATACATGTTAAACATTGTGTATACATGATGTCACATAGTATACTCTTATACATGTTAAGCATTGTGTATACATGATGTCACATAGTATACTCTTATACATGTTAAACATTGTGTATACATGATGTCACATAGTATACTCTTATACATGTTAAACATTATGTATACATGATGTCACATAGTATACTCTTATACATGTTAAACATTGTGTATACATGTCACGTAGTATACTCTTATACATGTTAAACATTGTGTATACATGTCACGTAGTATACTCTTATACATGTTAAACAGTGTGTGTATACATGTCACATAGTATACTCTTATACATGTTAAACATTGTGTATACATGATGTCACATAGTATACTCTTATACATGTTAAACAGTGTGTGTATACATGTCACATAGTATACTCTTATACATGTTAAACAGTGTGTGTATACATGTCACATAGTATACTCTTATACATGTTAAACATTGTGTATACATGTCACGTAGTATACTCTTATACATGTTAAACATTGTGTATACATGTCACGTAGTATACTCTTATACATGTTAAACAGTGTGTGTATACATGTCACATAGTATACTCTTATACATGTTAAACAGTGTGTGTATACATGTCACATAGTATACTCTTATACATGTTAAACAGTGTGTGTATACATGATGTCACATAGTATACTCTTATACATGTTAAACAGTGTGTATACATGTCACATAGTATACTCTTATACATGTTAAACATTGTGTGTATACATGTCACATAGTATACTCTTATACATGTTAAATATTGTGTATACATGTCACATAGTATACTCTTATACATGTTAAACAGTGTGTGTATACATGATGTCACATAGTATACTCTTATACATGTTAAACAGTGTGTGTATACATGATGTCACATAGTATACTCTTATACATGTTAAACATTGTGTATACATGTCACATAGTATACTCTTATACATGTTAAACAGTGTGTATACATGATGTCACATAGTATACTCTTATACATGTTAAACATTGTGTATACATGTCACATAGTATACTCTTACACATGTTAAACAGTGTGTGTATACATGATGTCACATAGTATACTCTTATACATGTTAAACATTGTGTATACATGTCACATAGTATACTCTTATACATGTTAAACAGTGTGTATACATGATGTCACATAGTATACTCTTATACATGTTAAACATTGTGTATACATGTCACGTAGTATACTCTTATACATGTTAAACAGTGTGTATACATGATGTCACATAGTATACTCTTATACATGTTAAACATTGTGTATACATGTCACGTAGTATACTCTTATACATGTTAAACAGTGTGTGTATACATGATGTCACATAGTATACTCTTATTCATGTTAAACAGTGTGTGTATACATGTCACATATTATATTCTTAAACAGTGTCTGTATACATGATGTCACAATGCACATATACTCTAATACATGTTAAACAGTGTGTGTATACATGTCACATAGTATACTCTTATACATGTTAAACATTGTGTATACATGTCACATAGTATACTCTTATACATGTTAAACATTGTGTATACATGATGTCACATAGTATACTCTTATTCATGTTAAACAGTGTGTGTATACATGTCACATAGTATACTCTTATACATGTTAAACAGTGTGTGTATACATGTCACATAGTATACTCTTATACATGTTAAACATTGTGTATACATGTCACATAGTATACTCTTATACATGTTAAACATTGTGTATACATGATGTCACATAGTATACTCTTATTCATGTTAAACAGTGTGTGTATACATGTCACATAGTATACTCTTATACATGTTAAACAGTGTGTATACATGTCACATAGTATACTCTTATACATGTTAAACAGTGTGTGTATACATGTCACATAGTATACTCTTATACATGTTAAACATTGTGTATACATGATGTCACATAGTATACTCTTATACATGTTAAACATTGTGTATACATGTCACGTAGTATACTCTTATACATGTTAAACAGTGTGTATACATGATGTCACATAGTATACTCTTATACATGTTAAACAGTGTGTGTATACATGTCACATATTATATTCTTAAACAGTGTCTGTATACATGATGTCACAATGCACATATACTCTAATACATGTTAAATAGTGTGTGTATATATGTCAGAGTGTAATTATCATCAATAATTTAAATAATGTAATAATTAATTTAATTATTGTGTTTAAGCTTGGTGTTACATATGATTGTGTATGTTTAAATACTGTATATTTGGAACATTGTGGCGATGTAAACAAAGCTGTGCTGGTGAGAAAGGATACTAGTGATGGGGTAGGAGTTGACAAGGATGAGAGAGTAGAGCAGGTAATGGCAGCTGTCTTCCTGCAGGGCCTGGGCCAGGAACGCCCGACTCAGCTGGAACCTGGGAAGTCTCTGGTGCAAGCGCAAGGCGCTGGTGAGAGCATTAGCCAAAAGTGCCCGCTGGTAGAAGTTGGCCGCCGCGTAGGGTCTGTAGGGGTCCATGTTTAGTCTTTAGGTCACAAAGGCTCAAGTGGTGCACACTCACCCCAACACTGGCAGTATGAACATGATGGAGCAGTAGACTGTGAAGACACGTGACAGCCACATGGCACTTTCCAGCTTGTTACTCAGCAGAAATTGCTGGAGAAGGAAACATAAAAAAAGTGATACAAATCAAACAAATGATGGCTTCTCTGCTTTCCCTGTAAAGTGCTTTGAGAGGACATTGAAGCTAAAGAGGTGAAGGCTGAGTTACTGTAAAAAAAAAAAAAAGACTATGAGTGCAGTTAAACAATCTTCCAGCTGATGGCAGCAGGTAGCTAAGAGCCACAATTGAAGGAAGTGTGCATTTAGAATCCCTGAGGTGGCAGTGACATATGTGAATGTTAGTGCTAAAACTGCCATTAGTCAACCAATAATCAATAAATCAGTGAATAATATGAATAAATATTGAGTGAAGTAGTCATCTTTGTTGTCAGTAAGCACATGCTTAAAACCACTAAAGCTTCATTTAGAAGTCAATGGAAAAATGAGAGCCTTTATACATATGCAAGATTTATTCTCTGATTAGTCGACAAATCGTTAAGATAATCGTTGACTAATGGAATATTAATATAATCATTAGTTGCAGCTATAGTCTCAAATGGATTTGAAAAAATAACTAATTCAAATGCACATTATCCAGTTGGTCCATTTTCCAATTGGTCCTGAATGAAACAATATGGCCACTTGAAAGTGGGAAGCTAAAGCTAGCAAGAAGAAGCCATGCAATTGTGAATGACATCATGGATGTAAGATCAATGTACAAACAGCAACTTGAGAGGCTGGCGTTTCTACGGCAAATCTTCTTACTGGTCAAGCTCACAACAGCAGCACACTTCACAATAACATCCTGGTGTCATTGTGCACAACAAAATAAAGCTTTGCAAAGTACTTTAAGCAGGCATATTGTACTTACTGATACACGATTATTATGCTTTGACCTCAAATAGCAGCTCTATACTCTCAGCAGGGTGAGGAGGCTGCATGGGAGTTTGCCAAGTACCAGTTTACACATGCTTTGTGGACTTGGATAAGGCATTGGACCGTAGCCCTGGGGAGTGTTCAGAGGGTATGGGGTAACAGACGGTCTGATAGTGGCGCTCTGCTCCCTGTATGATCGTGTCACCCATTCTTTGTCCTGGCTTCTTCTGGCCAGGATCTTCAGCTCTCACTGGATGGCTTCGCTGCCGAGTGTGATGCGACTGGGATGAGAATCAGCACTTTCAAATCAGAGTCCATGGTTCTCAAGGGTGGAGTCCCAACTCTGAGTTGGGGAGATCTTGCCCTAAGTGGAGGAGTTTAAGTACCTCAACGTGTTGTTTGTGAGTGAGAGAAGAGTGGACCATGAGATCCACAGGCGGATCGGTGCAGTGTCTGCAGTGATGCAAACCCTAAAAAGGAGTTGAGACGGAAGGTAAGGCTCTCAATTTACCGGTCGATCTATGTTCCTATCTTCACCTATGCTCATGAACTTTCGGTTAAGACCGAAAGGACAAGATTACAAGTGGGTGAAATGAGTTTTCTCCGTGGGGTAGCGGGTCTCTCCCTTAGAGATAGGGTGAGAAGATCTGTCATTGGGGAGGAGCTCAGAGTAAAGGTGCTGCTCCTCCACATGGAGCGCAGGTGAGGTGAGGTGGTTCTGGCATCTGGTCATGATGCCACATGGATGCCTTCCCTTGGGGAGGTGTTAAGAGCATGTCGGACCGTTAGGAGGCCACAGGTAAGACCAAGGACACGTCGGGGAGACTATGGCTATGTCTACACTAAACTGGATAACCCCCTAAAGGCATAATTATTTAGCCTAAACCCCGTTTCAGCTTTGTATGGACTCATTGATCCTAAAGTGAGTTCGGAGAGGAAATAACGGCAGAAAGACTATGACCAACACAGGAAGTGACACCAGAAAGACTGCGCCCCACACAGGAAGTGACGTCAAAAAGACCGCGCCACAGCCAGCTTCATAATAAAGCAGTTTCGTAACTCAGAGCTAATCACTGGAAATATGGAGGCGAGTCATCCAGACATGCCTGTGTTTCTCCTTCTTCTACATGTACAGATGCTTGTGGAAATCACACATCAATACCTTAAGAGAAAGCCATTGCAGCTATTTGGGATACAACACTTCTTGGACGGCAAGAGTCCAGCTGACCAATGTCCAGGTCAGCTGTGATTCTACTTAGCCAAAAACTTTGTCCATTTGTGAAAGGAGAGACAACGAGAATGCGGGCTCTCATGGATGTACTAAAAAAGGTAGCGTGTGCTTTGTATTACCTGGCCGTCGAGCGAAGACTACGGAAAACATTGAATGCTTTTGGACTGGCAAAGCAGACTGTATCAGTTATTGTGCGTCATGTATGTCACGGACTCAACGTCTAGGTCCAGAGTATATAAAGTCAGCAAAAAGGAATGGACAATGAAGGTGAAGGCAAAAGAGTGATGAGTTTCCTGACCAGATATCTAGATCCCTAGTTTGATTGTAGTCAAATGTTCTTTATCACATTGTGTACTTTTGTGTCCAATAAATATGTGATTAATGTATGATGTCTCAGGTGTAATTGACTAAAATAGTCACACTGTATTCCAGTTCATTGAAATAGCACAACACTGGATATTGTTCAGATAAGGTTAGGTGGGATTTACCCTGGATAAACTTCCCGGCTTAGCGTAAACAGGGCCTGTGTCTCCCAGCTGGTCTGGGAACGCCTCAGGATACCCCGGGAGGAGCTGGACGAAGTGTGACATCATTTTTAGCAACTGCCATACTCCCCGACACCATCTGCTGCGTCTTCTAACAAAGGTCGCGAGCCTTTGGAACACGGTCCAGTTTGTCTCCCTTCGCTTCATTTTCCCACTGGCTTGTTGTCTCACAGCACCGTGTCCAACTCAACAAAAATGGTGACCGCGACCCACAATGCACTGTGACCCTTTCAAATCCTACGGACGTGCAGAAACCCAACTATACTTCTCCCACGTTGATGCAACCTGCCACCTTCCAGTAGTCCATGTAACATTATTTGCATCCATGACTGCTTTCAGCACTAAGACATGTCAAGCAACTGGCTTACCAGTGGCCCTGGTCTAGGAGGGCTTGGCTGGTTGTTATCTGACATCTTGGGGCAGGGTGGCACTCTCTTCAAGAAAAGAAAGAGCAGGAGTTTGTCATATTCTGTGATAAACATCAACAAATTACAATATCATTCAGAAGTTAAAACTCATGGTTTGATTACACGGGAAAATATTTCATTATTTGTGAATATCTAAAATCCATAGGCGGCTTACAAAAGAAATCCCCAAATTCAGTGTGTGAGAAAATCAGAGTATGTAAGGGTATTTTCAACACAATATGGATTTGACTGGCTGTGGTAAAGGTTAGCTTTTATGTGTATCGGTACTTGTGGAGTCACTACATTACCCAGAAGTCCTGGTGGTAGAGTGGAAGCAGGAGTATAGAGATCCCAGCACAAGTATCCTGCAGAGATGTAAATAAAGAGGGTTAAAACAAGCACCAAATGATAAATGGGTTATACTTGTGTAGCGCTTTTCTACCTTCAAGGTACTCAAAGCGCTTTGACACTATTTCCACATTCACACACACATTCACACACTGATGGAGGGAGCTGCCATGCAAGGCCCTAACCACAAACCATCAGGAGCAAGGGTGAAGTGTCTTGCTCAAGGACACAACAGGCATGACGAGGTTGGTAGAAGGTGGGGATTGAACCAGGAACCCTCAGGTTGCTGGCACAGCCACTCTTCCACCTGCGCCAACAGAACATTTTCGCTGTGGAGGAGCCAAGACCTTGTCCTTGGTGACCTCGTGTATTCCACACAGACACATCTCTTTCCCTTTGAATGCATACCTCTCCTCACGTCAGCGTAGGTAAAGCACATTTATTATACAACCACCACACTAACATCATCATTGGCTTGTGAACAAGGGTGCACCGCCACCTCAGCATTTTGGAGGTCTCCCCACATTTGGGGTCCGCTCCAAGGTTTCTCATTGTGCCCATTGGCTTGACTTTTTCCTTGCCCTGATGTAGGATCTGAGCCCCAGGATGTGGTTGTGGCTTGTACAGCCCTTTGAGACATTTGTAATGAAGGGCTATAGAAGTCAACTTTGAATGACTGATTAGGCATTTACTTATATGAACCAATCCAAGCCACATTTAAATAAATAAATGGGTTGTACTTGTGTAGCGCTTTTCTACCTTCAAGGTACTCAAAGCGCTTTGACACTACTTCCACATTCACACACACATTCACACACTGATGGAGGGAGCTGCCATGCAAGGCGCCAACCAGCACCCATTAGGAGCAAGGGTGAAGTGTCTTGCTCAGGACACAACGGACGTGACGAGGTTGGTACTAGGTGGGATTTGAACCAGTGACCCTCGTGCTGCGCACGGCCACTCTCCCACTGCGCCACACCGTCCCCATTTCCTAGTCATAGTGCAGAAAAACAATTCAACCAGCACACAAAGTCAACACACGGTCACACCTGAACTTTGTGGATATCATTTAAAAAATAAAAAAAAATCGCATCACCGTAAAAAAATTCGCAATGACACCCATTTAAATCCGTTGCAAGGCATGATGCTTCATATTTCTGATGGATTACAACACTTTAAAGAGGTTGTCACAGAAGTGAAGAAGGCAGGAATTGAACTTTCATACACTATTCAATAGGCCTGGGCCATATATCCATATATATATATATATATATATATATATATATATATATATATATATATATATATATATATATATATATATATATATATATTCAACTTTTTCTTGCACACAATTTCAAATTCAAGTCATACATGAATGATGATGCCAGGGTGATGATACATGTATGATAATGCCAGCATGATACATGTATGATGATGCCAGCATGATACATGTATGATGATGCCAGCATGATACATGTATGATGATGCAAGGGTGATGATACATGTATGATGATGCCTTGTATGATACCATGCATGATACATGTATGTTACATGTATAATGATACATGTAAGATGTTACCATGTACGATGACACCATGCATGATACCAGTATGATGACGATATGTATGATGATACATGTATGATGATACCATGAATGATCATACCATGTATGCTGATACCATGTATGATGATGCCAGCATTATGATACATGTATGATACCATGTATGTTGATACCATGTATGATGATACCTGTATGATATCACCTACATTAATACATGTACAATGATACCATGCGAGATGATACCTGTATGATGATACAGGTATCAGCTAGAGGCGTGTCTTAACAAAATTAAACAATGGATGTCCGCCGAATTTTTGCAACCAAATGCTAAGAAAATGGAAGTGCTGATT
>NC_084639.1:28546355-28636355 GCF_033978795.1 Nerophis ophidion | reverse complement strand
ATTATTCATAGTTTTCCGAACAGTAATAAAATATTCTTATATGCTATAAGTGACCAGACGACCCATATCAAAACTGGGAATATAATCCCAAAGAAGGATGGGGGGTGTTTTCCATTACATTCTTTTTTAATGGAGTGTTTTAACACATATTATAATATTACCATGAATTGATTAACGTGGACTCCGACTTAAACAAGTTGAAAAACTTATCGGGGTGTTACCATTTAGTGGTCGATTGTACAGAATATGTACTTTACTGTGTAATCTACTAATACAAAATCTTCAATCAATCATCCATCCATCCATCCATCATCTTCCGCTTATCCGAGGTCGGGTCGCGGGGGCAGCAGCCTAAGCAGGGAAGCCCAGACTTCCCTATCTCCAGCCACTTCGTCTAGCTCTTCCCGGGGGATCCCGAGGCGTTCCCAGGCCAGCCGGGAGACATAGTCTTTCCAACGTGTCCTGGGTCTTCCCCGTGGCCTCCTACCAGCTGGACGTGCCCTAAACACATCCCTAGGGAGGCGTTCGGGTGGCATCCTGACCAGATGCCCGAACCACCTCATCTGGCTCCTCTCGATGTGGAGGAGCAGCGGCTTTACTTTGAGTTCCTCCCGGATGGCAGAGCTTCTCACCCTATCTCTAAGGGAGAGCCCCGCCACCCGGCGGAGGAAACTCATTTCGGCCGCTTGTACCCGTGATCTTATCCTTTCGGTCATGACCCAAAGCTCATGACCATAGGTGAGGATGGGAACGTAGATCGACCGGTAAATTGAGAGCTTTGCCTTCCGGCTCAGCTCCTTCTTCACCACAACGGATCGATACAACGTCCGCATTACTGAAGACGCCGCACCGATCCGCCTGTCGATCTCACGATCCACTCTTCCCCCACTCGTGAACAAGACTCCTAGGTACTTGAACTCCTCCACTTGGGGCAGGGTCTCCTCCCCAACCCGGAGATGGCACTCCACCCTTTTCCGGGCGATCAATCATATGCTTGCCATTATTTTTATTTGTACGATACATTAACATACATGTGGTAAAAATAAATGACAACATTTAAAAAGGTTTTAACACTAAGTTCTGGTGGCATTCATTTAGCAATATGATTATTTTGACTTTCCTGAAATATGTTGTGCCTGTCATGTTGGCTACGAAATAATAATCTTTGTATTTATAGTGTGATGCACTTCGACTATAAAGACAAACTGTGGTATTTTTGGTTGTATAAAAGTGATGAAAGTGTTCACAAATTTTCCATTCACGTGTTTGTGATCGATTCGCTCGTTGACTTAATTGATGTTGCACGCTGCTTGAACAGCAGAGGGCGCCCTCCTCCGCCACACCACACACTCCTGCAAAGTGCGCGCTCTTATCATATACCCACTAACTATTTCAGCTTTAAAGTGCACTTTATTGACGCGCAACATAAATGTTGTGTTTGCGTCTGCACGTGCAGCCAAGCAAACAGCGGGTGTTGTTGCTGGCAGACGCCATTTGGAAATATAGGCCGCGTAAGCACTGTACAATCCAATTATTTCTTTGCAAAACCCAATTAGGCATTAAAAAAGGTTAACGCCAGCGCCTGAAACGTTTTTGTTTAATAATCCCATTACTGGCGGCTCATCATGTATAAAATGGAGCAGAGGACAGAAAAGTTTGCACTTCTTAAAGGAATGTGCAGGAAAAAGCCGCGGAGGTTTTTCTGCGTCTTGAGGATTTGACGCCCGTGGACTTTCTAACACTGACCACCGCACACAATAGGTAAGAGATCAAAACATGCCTTGCATGCCTTACATATACATATACATATACACACATATTATATATATATATATATATATATATATATATATATATATATATATATATATATATATATATATATATATATATATGAATAGTGTGCCTCTTATAAATGATATTTTAGTGAGAGGAAAGAGGTTGATGATCTTTTAGGCGTCAGCTCGAAACTCGCATCTCTCTGGTGGTTTCACGTCACGCGTGAATTGGAAAAAGTCTTCTTATGCATTATTTAAGCACAAACATGTCCATTTCTATGCTGTGAGCTCATATTTGATATGATCATAAACACCTTAATATTATTATTATTATTAATATTATTATATCTATCATTATATATGATTAAAATATACGTCGTATGACACTTTTTATTTCCGACCTCTTTCACCCGTGAAAACATTTTGCAAACAGAAACATTTTATTACAATTCAAAATTTTCTTTTGATTGTATCTTTACAAAAAAAAAAAAAGGGCGAAATAAGGTTGTTAAATAAATCCACCTTTCAATGTTTGTTTGAGAATCAACAAAACTGTTGGAGGAATATGTTTTAAATATTGAGCAAACAGTACATCTAATTTATTCCTAGTAGTTTTTGTTTTTCAATGTGTTTTTTTAAATCATCATTATTATGATTTATATCTTATATGTCATACATGTCACTGTAATATAATAAAAACATACAGGTTACTGTAATATAATAAAACATGTTTCTGTAATATAATAACACAACGTTACTGTAATATAATAACACATGTTACTGTAATATAATAAAAACATCCATGTTTTGTAATATAATAATACTTGTTTCTGTAGAATACATGTTACAGCAATATAATAAAACATATATGTTACTGTACATGTTACTGTAATATAATAACACATGTTATTGTAATATAATAACACAACGTTATTGTAATATAATAACACAACGTTACTGTAATATAATAACACATGTTACGGTAATATAATAAAAATATACATGTTCTGTTGTATAATAAAACATATATGTTACTGTAATATGATAAATACATACATGCTACTGTAATACAATACAACATTTATGTTACTGTAATATAATAAATACATACATGTTATTGTAACACAATAAAACACATATGTTACTGCAATATTTTTATTATTCTACACTAACATATATGTTTTATTATACTACCGCTACTCCGAACAGGACAAGCGGTAGGAAATGAATGGATGGATGGATTATACTGTAATATAATAAAACATTATTCATATCTACACAATAAACATCCAACATCAAAATCAATGTACTTTAGTTGAGAAATCGTCCAAATAATAACATTTAGGAAGAACATTAATATCAAATAAAGATTTGTAATCTTCATTTAGACGAAGTGGGCCGGCACTTATTTTGTACAATCAAATAACAAATATAAGTAGTAATGATGATAATAATAATAATAATAACAATAATAATAATGTTAATAATAATAATAATAATAACAATAATAATACTAGAAAGACATTTTCTCCTGCATTATTCGACTTGTCCATCATGTCAGTAAAAAGACAAGAAAGTTTCAAATTAACAAAATAAAAGTGTGTGACGGACAAGCTTTGTGTCAAATGTCTTAAACTCAACCTGGACTTTTTCTCGCTGTGGAACTAAAAGATGAGTTGGGGACAAGCGAGGACTAACTAAAAGATGAGTTGGGGACAAGCGAGGACTAACTAAAAGATGAGTTGGGGACAAGCGAGGACTAACTAAAAGATCAGTTGGGGACAAGCGAGGACTAACTAAAAGATGAGTTGGGGACAAGCGAGGACTAACTAAAAGATGAGTTGGGGACAAGCGAGGACTAACTAAAAGATCAGTTGGGGACAAGCGAGGACTAACTAAAAGATGAGTTGGGGACAAGCGAGGACTAACTAAAAGATGAGTTGGGGACAAGCGAGGACTAACTAAAAGATGAGTTGGGGACAAGCGAGGACTAACTAAAAGATGAGTTGGGGACAAGCGAGGACTAACTAAAAGATGAGTTGGGGACAAGCGAGGACTAACTAAAAGATGAGTTGGGGACAAGCGAGGACTAACTAAAAGATGAGTTGGGGACAAGCGAGGACTAACTAAAAGATGAGTTGGGGACAAGCGAGGACTAACTAAAAGATCAGTTGGGGACAAGCGAGGACTCACAAGAGGAGCAAAAAGAGGAGGAGAAAAGAGAACTAAGAGCGAAGAACGAATTAAAAAAAAAAGTATTTTTATCTCTTTGTTGGATTCATCCATCAACATATTTCACTAAATAACTCCTGCTCGGTAGTGACGTCTATAAAAAGCTGCTCATTTGTTAACAAATACATAAATACTTCATTTTTAATTCATGTCTTTGTATTCTTACGAACCACCCTTTGTTTCCTTTTTGTTCCACTAACCATCAAACATGTTGATTTAACAAGATAAATAATAATTTGACATGAAGTAGGTGCACTTTATACAGATAATAATATTACCTTTTTGTTCCACTAACCATCAAACATGTTGATTTAACAAGATAAATAATAATTTGACATGAAATAGGTGCACTTTACAAAAACAATATGATCATAATCATTGTTTCCAGCAAGATGATGTACAGTAGCTGCAAGAATAAACCTGTAGATCCCTGAACAATTGGAATAAATAGCAATATTTATATTTCGATGCCACTTCAAATGTATTGTTGTTGTTGTATTCCACTTCAAATGTATTGTTGTTGTTGTATTCCACTTCAAATGTATTGTTGTTGTTGTGTTCCACTTCAAATGTATTGTTGTTGTTGTGTTCCACTTCAAACGTAATGTTGTTGTTGTTGTGTTCCACTTCAAATGTATTGTTGTTGTGTTCCACTTCAAATGTAATGTTGTTGTTGTGTTCCACTTCAAATGTATTGTTATTGCTGTGTTCCACTTCAAATGTATTGTTGTTGTTGTGTTCCACTTCAAATGTATTGTTGTTATGTTCCACTTCAAATGTATTGTTGTTGTGTTCCACTTCAAATGTATTGTTGTTGTTGTGTTCCACTTCAAATGTATTGTTGTTGTTGTGTTCCAATTCAAATGTATTGTTGTTGTTGTGTTCCACTTCAAATGTAATGTTGTTGTTGTTGTGTTCCACTTCAAATGTATTGTTGTTGTGTTCCACTTCAAATGCATTGTTGTTGTTGTGTTCCACTTCAAATGTATTGTTGTTGTTATGTTACACTTCACATGTATTGTTGTTGTTGTGTTCCACTTCAAATGTATTATTGTTGTTGTGTTCCACCTCAAATGTATTGTTGTTGTTGTGTTCCACTTGAAATGTATTGTTGTTGTTGTGTTCCACTTCAAATGTATTGTTGTTGTTGTGTTCTGCTTCAAAAGTATTGTTGTTGTTGTGTTCCACTTCAAATGTATTGTTGTTATGTTCCACTTCAAATGTATTGTTGTTGTTGTGTTCTACTTCAGATGTATTGTTGTTGTTGTTGTTGTGTTCCACTTCAAATGTATTGTTGTTGTTGTGTTCCACTTCAAATGTATTGTTGTTGTTGTGTTCCACTTCAAACGTAATGTTGTTGTTGTTGTGTTCCACTTCAAAAGTATTGTTGTTGTTGTGTTCCACTTCAAATGTAATGTTGTTGTTGTGTTCCACTTCAAATGTATTGTTGTTGTTGTGTTCCACTTCAAACGTAATGTTGTTGTTGTTGTGTTCCACTTCAAAAGTATTGTTGTTGTTGTGTTCCACTTCAAATGTATTGTTGTTGTTGTGTTCCACTTCAAATGTATTGTTGTTATGTTCCACTTCAAATGTATTGTTGTTGTTGTGTTCCACTTCAAATGTATTGTTGTTGTTTTGTTCCACTTCAAATGTGTTGTTGTTGTTGTTGTTTCCACTTCAAATTTATTGTTGTTGTTGTGTTCCACTTGAAATGTATTGTTGTTGTTGTGTTCCACTTCAAATGTATTGTTGTTGTTGTGTTCCGCTTCAAAAGTATTGTTGTTGTTGTGTTCCACTTCAAATGTATTGTTGTTATGTTCCACTTCAAATGTATTGTTGTTGTTGTGTTCTACTTCAAATGTATTGTTGTTGTTTTGTTCCACTTCAAATGTGTTGTTGTTGTTGTTGTTTCCACTTCAAATGTATTGTTGTTGTTGTGTTCCACTTCAAATGTATTGTTGTTATGTTCCACTTCAAATGTATTGTTGTTGTTGTGTTCCACTTCAAATGTATTGTTGTTGTTTTGTTCCACTTCAAATGTGTTGTTGTTGTTGTTGTTTCCACTTCAAATGTATTGTTGTTGTTGTGTTCCACTTGAAATGTATTGTTGTTGTTGTGTTCCACTTCAAATGTATTGTTGTTGTTGTGTTCCGCTTCAAAAGTATTGTTGTTGTTGTGTTCCACTTCAAATGTATTGTTGTTATGTTCCACTTCAAATGTATTGTTGTTGTTGTGTTCTACTTCAAATGTATTGTTGTTGTTGTTGTTGTGTTCCACTTCAAATGTATTGTTGTTGTTGTGTTCCACTTCAAATGTATTGTTGTTGTTGTGTTCCACTTCAAACGTAATGTTGTTGTTGTTGTGTTCCACTTCAAAAGTATTGTTGTTGTTGTGTTCCACTTCAAATGTAATGTTGTTGTTGTGTTCCACTTCAAATGTATTGTTGTTGTTGTGTTCCACTTCAAACGTAATGTTGTTGTTGTTGTGTTCCACTTCAAAAGTATTGTTGTTGTTGTGTTCCACTTCAAATGTATTGTTGTTGTTGTGTTCCACTTCAAATGTATTGTTGTTGTTGTGTTCCACTTCAAATGTATTGTTGTTGTTGTGTTCCACTTCAAATGTATTGTTGTTGTTGTGTTCCACTTCAAATATATTGTTGTTGTTGTGTTCCACTTCAAATGTATTGTTGTTGTTGTGTTCCACTTCAAAAGTATTGTTGTGTTCCACTTCAAATGTATTGTTGTTATGTTCCACTTCAAATGTATTGTTGTTGTTGTGTTCAACTTCAAATGTATTGTTGTTGTTGTGTTCCACTTCAAATGTATTGTTGTTGTTGTGTTCCACTTCAAATGTATTGTTGTTGTCGTGTTCCACTTCAAATATATTGTTGTTGTTGTGTTCCACTTCAAATGTATTGTTGTTGTTGTGTTCCACTTCAAATGTATTGTTGTTGTTGTGTTCCACTTCAAATATATTGTTGTTGTTGTGTTCCACTTCAAATGTATTGTTGTTGTTGTGTTCCACTTCAAATGTATTGTTGTTGTTGTGTTCCACTTCAAATGTATTGTTGTTGTGTTCCACTTCAAATGTATTGTTGTTGTTGTGTTCCACTTCAAATGTATTGTTGTTGTGTTCCACTTCAAATGTATTGTTGTTGTTGTGTTCCACTTCAAATGTATTGTTGTTGTTGTGTTCCACTTTAAATGTATTTTTGTTGTGTTCCACTTCAAATGTATTGTTGTTGTTGTTGTTGTTGTTGTGGTATTGATTGGAATAATTGACTTCTTCATTGTGTCCGTGGGTACCTAATGAAATGTCTGCCGTGGACATTCAAACACATTTATTCCACTTCAATGAATCATTTCCATTCAAAATGTCCAAAATGAAAAGTCTTTTCAAACCATCAGTAAGATATGAAAATATAATCATCAATAAAACATACATGTTACTGTAATAGAATAAAACATACATTTTACTGTAATAGAATAAAACATACACATTATAGTAATACAGTAAAACATTTTACTGTAATATAATAAAAACATACATGTTACTGAAATATAAAAAAACATTTTACTGTAATGTAATAGAACTTGTTACTGTAACATAATAAAACATATATGTTACTGTAAATAACAAAAACATAGATGGTACTGTAATATAATAAAACATACTTGTTACTGTAATATAATAAAACATACATGTTACTGTAATATGTCCATAGATATGTAACTTTAATATAATAAAACAGACATGTTACTGTAAAATAAAAAAACATCTTACTGTAACATAATAAAATATGTTACTGTATTATAATAACACATACATGTTACTGTAATATAATAAAAACATACATGTTACTGTAATATAATTTAACATGTTACTGTAAAATAAAAACATCTTAATGCAATATAATAAAATATGTTACTGTAATATAATAAAACATATATGTTACTGTATTAAAATAAACACATATGTTACTGTAAAAAAACATCTTATTGTAATATATAAAAGATGTTACTGTAATATAATAAAACTTATATTTTACTGTAATATAATCAAACATATATGTTACTGTAATATTAACAGACATGTTACTGTAATATAATAAAACATGTTACTGTAATATAATAAAACTTGACATACAGTAATGATACTGAAATATTTTTTGTATAATTCTACTGAAAAACAAAAACATTACAAATAGTTGGAAAGGAAACAAAACAAGGAAACAACAAAACAGAACAAAACCAAATAAAAATAAAATAAAACAAGATTTTAAAAATAATAATAAAATAATTCTAATGTTGCTCAGTGTTTCACAGTCAAACGTCTTTATTGCAACATAGCAATACACACACACACACACACACACACACACACACACACACAGTGTGAGTGTGTTGGCGTGCAAGCAAGGCGTGGAAGGTGAGGTTATTATTTGGCGGGAACAAATTGCATCTTTATTGCATATATATTAAAAATTATGGCGTGCTGATGTCTTTGTTATTGAGGTGACGTCTCACCGGATCAATTTCGCCGCCTTGTTACTCCCGCAAGGACGTTTGGAAAAAGGCTGCGTCGCTAAATTGATTCGGCGGCAAGAAATTCATAAGTGGGGGGTTTAAAGTGCCACCAAGTCCAGTGCGGATGATGTCTTACTCTTCATTTGTCGTGGGCCCCCCGACACTTTTCATAAGTGGGGGGTTTAAAGTGCCACCAAGTCCAGTGCGGATGATGTCTTACTCTTCATTTGTCGTGGGCCCCCCGACACTTTTCATAAGTGGGGGGTTTAAAGTGCCACCAAGTCCAGTGCGGATGATGTCTTACTCTTCATTTGTCGTGGGCCCCCCGACACTTTTCATAAGTGGGGGGTTTAAAGTGCCACCAAGTCCAGTGCGGATGATGTCTTACTCTTCATTTGTCGTGGGCCCCCCGACACTTTTCATAAGTGGGGGGTTTAAAGTGCCACCAAGTCCAGTGCGGATGATGTCTTACTCTTCATTTGTCGTGGGCCCCTCGACACTTTTCATAAGTGGGGGGTTTAAAGTGCCACCAAGTCCAGTGCGGATGATGTCTTACTCTTCATTTGTCGTGGGTCCCCCGACACTTTTCATAAGTGGGGGGTTTAAAGTGCCACCAAGTCCAGTGCGGATGATGTCTTACTCTTCATTTGTCGTGGGCCCCCCGACACTTTTCATAAGTGGGGGGTTTAAAGTGCCACCAAGTCCAGTGCGGATGATGTCTTACTCTTCATTTGTCGTGGGCCCCCCGACACTTTTCATAAGTGGGGGGTTTAAAGTGCCACCAAGTCCAGTGCGGATGATGTCTTACTCTTCATTTGTCGTGGGCCCCCCGACACTTTTCATAAGTGGGGGGTTTAAAGTCACACTAAGTCCAGTGCGGATGATGTCTTACTCTTCATTTGTCGTGGGCCCCCCGACACTTTTCATAAGTGGGGGGTTTAAAGTGCCACCAAGTCCAGTGCGGATGATGTCTTACTCTTCATTTGTCGTGGGCCCCCCGACACTTTTCATAAGTGGGGGGTTTAAAGTCACACTAAGTCCAGTGCGGATGATGTCTTACTCTTCATTTGTCGTGGGCCCCCCGACACTTTTCATAAGTGGGGGGTTTAAAGTGCCACCAAGTCCAGTGCGGATGATGTCTTACTCTTCATTTGTCGTGGGCCCCCCGACACTTTTCATAAGTGGGGGGTTTAAAGTGCCACCAAGTCCAGTGCGGATGATGTCTTACTCTTCATTTGTCGTGGGCCCCCCGACACTTTTCATAAGTGGGGGGTTTAAAGTGCCACCAAGTCCAGTGCGGATGATGTCTTACTCTTCATTTGTCGTGGGCCCCCCGACACTTTTCATAAGTGGGGGGTTTAAAGTGCCACCAAGTCCAGTGCGGATGATGTCTTACTCTTCATTTGTCGTGGGCCCCCCGACACTTTTCATAAGTGGGGGGTTTAAAGTGCCACCAAGTCCAGTGCGGATGATGTCTTACTCTTCATTTGTCGTGGGTCCCCCGACACTTTTCATAAGTGGGGGGTTTAAAGTGCCACCAAGTCCAGTGCGGATGATGTCTTACTCTTCATTTGTCGTGGGCCCCCCGACACTTTTCATAAGTGGGGGGTTTAAAGTGCCACCAAGTCCAGTGCGGATGATGTCTTACTCTTCATTTGTCGTGGGCCCCCCGACACTTTTCATAAGTGGGGGGTTTAAAGTGCCACCAAGTCCAGTGCGGATGATGTCTTACTCTTCATTTGTCGTGGGCCCCCCGACACTTTTCATAAGTGGGGGGTTTAAAGTCACACTAAGTCCAGTGCGGATGATGTCTTACTCTTCATTTGTCGTGGGCCCCCCGACACTTTTCATAAGTGGGGGGTTTAAAGTGCCACCAAGTCCAGTGCGGATGATGTCTTACTCTTCATTTGTCGTGGGCCCCCCGACACTTTTCATAAGTGGGGGGTTTAAAGTCACACTAAGTCCAGTGCGGATGATGTCTTACTCTTCATTTGTCGTGGGCCCCCCGACACTTTTCATAAGTGGGGGGTTTAAAGTGCCACCAAGTCCAGTGCGGATGATGTCTTACTCTTCATTTGTCGTGGGCCCCCCGACACTTTTCATAAGTGGGGGGTTTAAAGTGCCACCAAGTCCAGTGCGGATGATGTCTTACTCTTCATTTGTCGTGGGCCCCCCGACACTTTTCATAAGTGGGGGGTTTAAAGTGCCACCAAGTCCAGTGCGGATGATGTCTTACTCTTCATTTGTCGTGGGCCCCCCAACACTTTTCATAAGTGGGGGGTTTAAAGTGCCACCAAGTCCAGTGCGGATGATGTCTTACTCTTCATTTGTCGTGGGTCCCCCGACACTTTTCATAAGTGGGGGGTTTAAAGTGCCACCAAGTCCAGTGCGGATGATGTCTTACTCTTCATTTGTCGTGGGTCCCCCGACACTTTTCATAAGTGGGGGGTTTAAAGTCACACTAAGTCCAGTGCGGATGATGTCTTACTCTTCATTTGTCGTGGGCCCCCCGACACTTTTCATTTGTGGGGGGTTTAAAGTGCCACCAAGTCCAGTGCGGATGATGTCTTACTCTTCATTTGTCGTGGGCCCCCCAACACTTTTCATAAGTGGGGGGTTTAAAGTGCCACCAAGTCCAGTGCGGATGATGTCTTACTCTTCATTTGTCGTGGGCCCCCCGACACTTTTCATAAGTGGGGGGTTTAAAGTGCCACCAAGTCCAGTGCGGATGATGTCTTACTCTTCATTTGTCGTGGGCCCCCCGACACTTTTCATAAGTGGGGGGTTTAAAGTGACACCAAGTCCAGTGCGGATGATGTCTTACTCTTCATTTGTCGTGGGCCCCCCGACACTTTTCATAAGTGGGGGGTTTAAAGTGCCACCAAGTCCAGTGCGGATGATGTCTTACTCTTCATTTGTCGTGGGCCCCCCGACACTTTTCATAAGTGGGGGGTTTAAAGTCACACTAAGTCCAGTGCGGATGATGTCTTACTCTTCATTTGTCGTGGGCCCCCCGACACTTTTCATAAGTGGGGGGTTTAAAGTGCCACCAAGTCCAGTGTGGATGATGTCTTACTCTTCATTTGTCGTGGGCCCCCCGTACACTTTTCATAAGTGGGGGGTTTAAAGTGCCACCAAGTCCAGTGCGGATGATGTCTTACTCTTCATTTGTCGTGGGCCCCCCAACACTTTTCATAAGTGGGGGGTTTAAAGTGCCACCAAGTCCAGTGCGGATGATGTCTTACTCTTCATTTGTCGTGGGCCCCCCGACACTTTTCATAAGTGGGGGGTTTAAAGTGCCACCAAGTCCAGTGCGGATGATGTCTTACTCTTCATTTGTCGTGGGCCCCCCGACACTTTTCATAAGTGGGGGGTTTAAAGTGACACCAAGTCCAGTGCGGATGATGTCTTACTCTTCATTTGTCGTGGGCCCCCCGACACTTTTCATAAGTGGGGGGTTTAAAGTGCCACCAAGTCCAGTGCGGATGATGTCTTACTCTTCATTTGTCGTGGGCCCCCCGACACTTTTCATAAGTGGGGGGTTTAAAGTCACACTAAGTCCAGTGCGGATGATGTCTTACTCTTCATTTGTCGTGGGCCCCCCGACACTTTTCATAAGTGGGGGGTTTAAAGTGCCACCAAGTCCAGTGTGGATGATGTCTTACTCTTCATTTGTCGTGGGTCCCCCAACACTTTGTGCTGTGTTCACAAACACGCTCATTAAGCTGCAGCCACAATGCTTTTATTGTGAAAATCCTCCCTCGTGGTCTTTGTGGCGTGCATGAATGCATGAATGGACGTGTCACGCCGTCATTAGTTGGCGCTATTAAATTGTCCAAAAGGAAGGATTCTGTTCCTTCCCAAACAATTATGGAATTGTGCGCGGGGTCAAAGGTCACGCAGAGTTCCCACTCGTGTCAAGCGCACTCGGGTCACAACATTAGGCACACCTGCGCAAACACCGCAGAACAATCATAAATCATAAACATTTGTTTACCTTTGCCAACGAAACACTGTCAGAAACATTTTGTTACTAAACACTAACAAACATAGTCTTAGCAAATATCATCAAACATATTATTACTAAACATGGCTAAACATATTCTTACCAAAAATTAATAAATATATTGTTAGAAAACATAAACAAATATAGTATTACCCAACAAAAATAAACATATTGTTACAAAAAAATAATAAAACAGTTTTACCGAATATTAATGATCATATATTACAAAAAATAATAAACATATTTTTGCAAAATATTAATAAACATACTGTTACCAAACATAAATAAACATATTGTACACTACACTTTTTTACGAAACATTAATATATATATATATATATATATATATATATATATATATATAAGTATATATATATATATACACATATTTATATATATTGTTACAAAACAAAATAAAAATATAATTACAAAACATTAATACACATGTTGTTACAAAACATTAGTAAACATATTGTACAAAACAATATTAAATGCATACCTACAAAACAATAATAAACACATTTACAGTAACACTCCAGATAAAATACAAAACAATAATAAACCATTGCTTACAAGACAAAAATAAACATAGTAACAGTAACTCTCTAGAATAGATGAAATACACAAACAATAATAAAGAAATGCCAACAGAACAATCCTTTAAGTACATTAATTGTTGTGTCCATTGTTGTGTTGTTGTGTCCATTGTTGTGTTGTTGTGTCCATTGTTGTGTTGTTATGGTCATTGTTGTGTTGTTGTGTCCATTGTTGTGTTGTTATGTCCATTGTTGTGTCCATTGTTGTGTTTCTGTGTCCATTGTTGTGTCCATTGTAGTGTTGTTGTGTCCATTGTTGTGTTGTTGTGTCCATTGTTGTGTCCTTTGTCGTGTTTTTGTGTCCATTGTTGTCCATTGTTGTGTCCATTTTTGTGGTTTGTGCAGCCCTTTGAGACACTAGTGATTTAGGGCTATATAAGTAAACATTGATTGATTGATTGTGTCCATTGTTGTGTACATCGTTGTCGATTGTTGTGTCCATTGTTGTGTCCATTGTTGTGTCCATTGTTGTGTTGTTGTGTCCATTGTTGTGTTGTTGTGTCCATTGGTGTGTCCTTTGTAGTGTTTTTGTGTCCATTGTTGTCCATTGTTGTGTTGTTGTGTGCATTGTTTTTTTGTTGTGTGCATTGTTGTGTTGTTGTGTCCATTGTTGTGTTGTTGTGTCCATTGTTGTGTCCTTTGTAGTGTTTTTGTGTCCATTGTTGTCCATTGTTGTGTCCATTTTTGTGGTTTGTGCAGCCCTTTGAGACACTAGTGATTTAGGGCTATATAAGTAAACATTGATTAATTGATTGTGTCCATTGTTGTGTACATCGTTGTCGATTGTTGTGTCCATTGTTGTGTCCATTGTTGTGTCCATTTTTGTGTCCATTGTTGTCCATCGTTGTGTCCATTGTTGTGTACATTGTTGTGTCCATCGTTGTGTCCATTGTTGTATCCATTGTTGTGTACATTGTTGTCCATTGTTGTGTCCATTATTGTGTACATCATTGTGTCCATTGTTGTGTACATTGTTGTCCATTGCTGTGTCCATTGTTGTGTCCATCATTGTGTCAGTTGTTGTGCCCATCGTTGTGTCTATTGTTGTGTACATCGTTGTGTCAATCTTGTTCATTGTTGTTTCCATTGTTGTGTCCATCGGTGTGTCTATTGTTGTGTCAATAGTTGTGTTTATTGTTGTGTCCATCGTTGTGTCCATCGTTGTGACCATTGTTGTGTCCATCGTTGTCCATTATTGTGTCCATTGTTGTGTCCATCGTTGTGTCTATTGTTGTGTCAGTAGTTGTGTTTATTGTTGTGTGCTTTGTAGTGTCCATTGTTGTGTCCGTTGTTGTCCATTGTTGTATCCATTGTTGTCTACATTGTTGTGTTGATCGTTGTGTCCATTGTTGTGTCCATCGTTGTGTCCATTGTTGTGTCCACCGTTGTGTCCATTTTTGTCAATTTTTGTGTCCATTGTTGTCCATTTTTGTCCTTTGTTGTGTCCATTGTTGCGTCCATTTTTGTGTCCTTTGTTGTGTCCGTTTTTGTCCATTGTTGTGTCCATCATTGTGTCTAAAGTTTTCCATTGTTGTGTCCATTGTTGTGTCCAAAGTTTTCCATTGTTGTGTCCATTGTTGTGTCCAAAGTTTTCCATTGTTGTGTCCATTGTTGTGTGCATTGTTGTGTCTGTCCTTGTGTCCAATGTTGTGTCCATTGTTGTGTACATCGTTGTGTACATCATTGTCCATCGTTGTGTCTATTGTTATGTCATGTCCATTGTTGTGTCCATCGTTGTGTCAATTGTGTTCATTGTTGTGTCCACTGTTGTGTCCATCGTTGTGTCCGTCGTTGTGTCCATTGTTGTGTCCATTGTGGTGTCCAATGTTGTGTACATCATTGTGTCTATTGTTTTGTCTATTGTTGTGTCCATCGTTGTGTCCGTCGTTGTGTCCATTGTGGTGTCCAATGTCGTGTCTAATGTTGTGTCCATCGTTGTGTCTATTGTTGTGTCCATTGTTGTGTCCATTGTTGTGTCCATCGTTGTGTCAATTGTTGTGTCCATCGTTGTGTCCATTGTTGTGTCCATCGTTGTGTCCATCGTTTAGTCCATCGTTGTGTCCATTGTTGTCCATCATTGTGTCCATCGTTGTGTCCATCATTGTCTCCATTGTTGTGTCCATCGTTGTGTCCATTGTTGTGTCCAACGTTTAGTCCATTGTTGTGTCCATTGTTGTCCATCGTTGTGTCCATTGTTTTCTATTGTTGTGTCCCTTGTTGTGTCCATCGTTGTGTCTGTCGTTATATACATCATTGTGTCCATTGTTGTGTCAATTGTTGTGTCCATCGTTGTGTCCATCGTTGTATCCTTCGTTGTGTCGATTGTTTTGTCCATCGTTGTGTCCATTGTTGTTTGCATCGTTGTGTCAATTGTGCTCATTGTTGTGTCCATTGTTGTGTTCATCGTTGTGTCCATTTTTGTGTCCGTCGTGGTGTCCATTGCTGTGTCCATTGTTGTATCCATTGTTGTGTCCATTGTTATGTCCATCGTTGTGTCCATCGTTGTGTCCGTTGTTGTGTCCATCGTTGTGTCCATTGTTGTGTTCATCATTGTGTCCATTGTTGTGTCAATTATTGTGTCCATCGTTGTGTCCATTGTTGTCCATCATTGTGTCCATCGTTGTGTCTATTGTTGTGTCCATTGTTGTCCATTGTTGTATCCATCGTTGTGTCTATTGTTGTTTCCATCATTGTCCATCGTTTTGTCCATCGTTGTCTCCATTGTTGTGTCGATCGTTGTGTCTATTGTTATGTCCATTGTTGTGTCCATTGTTGTGTCCATCGTTGTGTCAATTGTTGTGTCCATCGTTGTGTCCATTGTTGTCCATCGTTGTGTCCATTGTTGTGTCTATTGTTGTGTCCATCGTTGTCCATTGTTGTGTCCATCGTTGTGTCCATCGTTGTGTCAATTGTTGTGTCCATCATTGTGTCCATTGTTGTCCATCGTTGTGTCCATCGTTGTGTCTATTGTTGTGTCCATCGTTGTACATTGTTGTGTCCATCGTTGTGTCCATTGTTGTCCATCGTTGTGTCCATCGTTTTGTCCATCGTTGTCTCCATTGTTGTGTTGATTGTTGTGTCTATTGTTGTGTCCATTGTTGTGTCCATCGTTGTGTCCATCGTTGTGTCTATTGTTGTGTCCATCGTTGTCCATTGTTGTGTCCATCGTTGTGTCCATTGTTGTCCATCGTTGTTTCCATCGTTTTGTCCATCGTTGTGTCCATTGTTGTGTCCATCGTTGTGTCCATTGTTGTCCATCGTTGTGTCCATCGTTTTGTCCATCGTTGTGTCTATTGTTGTGTCCATCGTTGTCCATTGTTGTGTCCATCGTTGTGTCCATTGTTGTCCATCGTTGTTTCCATCGTTTTGTCCATCGTTGTGTCCATTGTTGTGTCCATCGTTGTGTCCATTGTTGTCCATCGTTGTGTCCATCGTTTTGTCCATCGTTGTGTCTATTGTTGTGTCCATCGTTGTCCATTGTTGTGTCCATCGTTGTGTCCATCGTTGTGTCAATTGTTGTGTCCATCATTGTGTCCATTGTTGTGTCCATCGTTGTCCATTGTTGTGTCCATCGTTGTGTCCATTGTTGTCCATCGTTGTGTCCATCGTTTTGTCCATTGTTGTCTCCACTGTTGTGTTGATTGTTGTGTCTATTGTTGTGTCCATTGTTGTGTCTATTGTTGTGTCCATCATTGTCCATTGTTGTGTCCATAGTTGTGTACATCGTTGTGTCTATTGTTGTGTCCATCGTTGTCCATTGTTGTGTCCATAGTTGTGTCCATCGTTGTGTCCATTGTTGTCCATCGTTGTGTCCATCGTTGTCCATTGTTGTGTCCATAGTTGTGTCCATCGTTGTGTCCATTGTTGTCCATCGTTGTGTCCATCGTTTTGTCCATCGTTGTCTCCATTGTTGTGTCGATCGTTGTGTCTATTGTTGTGTCAATTGTTGTGTCCATCATTGTGTCTATTGTTGTGCCCATCGTTGTGTCCATCGTTGTCCATCGTTGTGTCCATTGTTGTGTCCATCGTTATCCATTGTTGTGTCCATTGTTGTCCATCGTTGTGTCCATCGTTGTCTACATTGTTGTGTTGATCGTTGTGTCCATTGTTGTGTCCATCGTTGTGTCCATTGTTGTGTCCATCGTTGTCCATTGTTGTGTCCATCGTTGTGTCCATCGTTGTCCATCGTTGTGTCCATTGTTGTGTCCATCGTTGAGTCCATCGTTGTCCATCGTTGTGTCCATTGTTGTGTCCATCGTTATCCATTGTTGTGTCCATCGTTGTCCATCGTTGTGTCCATTGTTGTCCATCGTTGTGTCCATCGTTGTCTACATTGTTGTGTTGATCGTTGTGTCCATTGTTGTGTCCATCGTTGTGTCCATTGTTGTGTCCATCGTTGTCCATCGTTGTGTCCATCGTTGTGTCCATCGTTGTCCATCGTTGTGTCCATTGTTGTCCATCGTTGTCTCCATTGTTGTGTTGATCGTTGTGTCCATTGTTGTGTCCATTGTTGTCCATCGTTGTCTCCATTGTTGTGTTGATCGTTGTGTCCATTGTTGTGTCCATCGTTGTGTCTATTGTTGTGTGCATTATTGTCCATCGTTGTGTGCATCGTTGTGTCCTTTGTGACCAAGATTGATGCATTTTTCATATGAAATTCCTTCTGTCATCAAGGCTGCTCTCTTGTTGACTTTTCTTCACCCTTTCACCTCCAAATCTTCATTGAACCGCGACCTTCAAGGCCTCCAACACAAATGCTAAATGCTTTTGTTGTCATGTTTGCTGTGTTCTTCAACTTCACTGCGCCCCAAATGCCACTTTGAGCACGGAGCCTCCCTGAAGGCGCCGCCATGCGCTCTCTGGGCACAGCATGGCTGATGATGTGACATGTGACACAGAATACTACATGATGGGAGAATCAGTGATGGTCAGGAACAGACCGGTCCACAACCCAGGAAGGCATGGGGACATCTGGACAAACGGCCGACCAGTGTTGGGCCGTCAGGACCAGCAAAGCATTGTCTGCTGGCCTAACATTAATCCTGATCAGAAACGAATAAAAGTTCAGATGAAACTACTTTCCCTAAAGTATTCATCTTATTCTCCTCATGTCTTGTGTTGCTTGTTTTTAGCTTATAGTTTTTATCCAATCAGATTTCAGCAAGCTTGTTACCAGCTTTGTATGAATTCTGCCGGTTGACAGACAGTCGGGATAGCCAATCAGGTGACGAGTTGTTGACAGTAGCCCATCTAGGTAGCCTTACGCTAGACTGTGATTCGATCTTCACTTGTCACTCCCAAATGAGTATCCAATCACAAGTTTTAATTTGCGAAAAGCAGGAAGTGGCACCGAGGCCATACCTGGCCGCCGGAGAAATCATGGCTACTCACTTTGTTAACTCACAAATAAGCAAAACATGAGTTCAAATATTTTATTTATTTATTTTTCCACTTTTAATATGTTTTTTTAACCACTATTTTAATCTTGGCACTACCACGTAAGATATGTTTTAATAGCTGATGCAGGTTTATTGATTTTTAAATGTGCCGAAATATAGTCTGTTTTGTACACTGTTAAGGAAGATCAATGCCCAGTGTGTTTCTGTGTAGTGTTTCTCCAGCTGTGGTCATGTGGTGGTGTACATTTTAGTACTTTGAGGGGCGTTCATCGAAGTCTGACCAAGTAGGACATCACTGAAGGCCTAAGTGGGAAAGCCCCAAGAAAAGGCAACGCGGTAGGGAGGGTTGCCAGCACCACCTGCATCTTTCGAGGGGAAGAACCACACTGATCTACAGATCCACCTTTGGAGAAATAACTCCAAGGAAGACTGAGTGAAGGGAGTAGAATGATCCCGTTTGGACAACCCAAATGATTATAAACTATGACAATGAGTACAGAATGTTTCCGTGGGAAAGGGTGTAAAAGCCCACGTGGCTTGAAGATCCACCGGGACAAAATGGGATGCGTGTGGAAGGATCACAGAGAACACCCCTGGTGAGACGCAGGAGAAGCTTGGCCCAGAATTTAAATGTAACAAAAGCTCTAAAACCAAATATATGTATCGTCGGGTGAAGTGACCCCAAGCCAATTGGCTAAAGGAGTGGCTCAAGTTCGACGAAGATGTTGTTGGCATCTTGGAAACATCCTCCAAGGGTGAAGTCGATTGACGTCTCGACACAATGACAGGCATACTCATCAGTAGGGCAGCTAAGGGGGTTTGAGTCCAGGTAGAGAAAGGTGGAAGTGAGCCATTCTTACATTTGACAAATAGAGCAAAGATGATCCATCAGCAGGAGTTGAAGAGCCAGAAGCGGCAATTTTGGGAGAGAAGGGATGAGGAGAGAGAATTGCTTTCAGAGTTGCCCAACAGCAAACCCCTTAAGCTTCACCAAAAAACTGCTCGCTCGGCCAACTAACCTGCTCCAGAGAAGCAATCAACCACCACTTAAGGAACACCTTTAGTGATGACAACAGGGAGCAACATCTGGGCTTCTGTCAGTCTCTGATTGATACACCTGCACCAACTCTGGAGTTTGATGAGAAAGAGCCTAGCTGGAGGGAGATCGAGGAGGTAGTAAGAAAGGCAAGAGGTTGCTCAGCCCAAGAGCTTTACAAAGTTTACTAGAACTGGCAGAAGTTAGCCCACAGGCTCAGGAAGATACTGAAGGTGATATGGAGGAAGGATAAGGTTGCTGACCAGTGGTGATGACAGAAGGTGTGGATTCCACAGGAGAAAGAGGTAAAGACCATCAAGGGTTGAAGATAAATCGCTCTTTTGCATTGTCGCAAGGCATCTGACAGACTGCCTCCTAAGGAACGCCTAGATCAGGGGCGCTCACACTTTTTCTGCAGGCGAGCTACTTTTCAATTGACCAAGTCGAGGAGATCTACCTCATTCCTATTTATAATTTATATTTATTTATTTATGAAAGAGACATTTTTGTTAACAAGTTAATGGTGTTTAATGATAATACAAGCATGTTTAACACACATCGATTCCTTTCTTTCATGAAGACAAGAATATAAGTTGGTGTATTACCTGATTCTGATGACTTGCATTGATTGGAATTAGACAGTGGTGCTGATAACGTCCGCATTTTCAAATGGAGGAAATAAAAAGTCCTCCTTTCTGTCCAATACCACATGAAAGTGGTTGGATTTGGCATCTCATTTGTCCAACTTGCATACTGGTTTTTAAACACTTTGTTATGAGAGTAGCATATGTGTGTGGCCCTTTAATGTCTGGCAGCAGGCGAGTGTGTGGGCGAGCGAGGAGAGGGAGCGGTCGCTGAGGGCGGGGGAGAAATACATTGGCATCAAACTCCGTAGCTTGCTAGCTTTCTGAGACTCTTATTTTGTTAGCACAGGCAGGATGAAACAGGTCTTTTATGGTGAAGACAGGAAGTGTGCAGTCGCTCTTTAGAGTTTTGACAGTAGGTACAGAGTCTCTAGAAATAAAATGTGTTTCTCTGCGTCCGCCCTGTTAGTGATTTTTTTCTTAAATATGAGCTGGCAGCAGCCAGCGTCATCTCACAAGATCCTCGGGTGCCGAGAATGTCAAACAACTGACGAAAGTGAAGTCTTGGTATGATTGATGATTGCTCATTTTTATGTCTATTTTTTAATGCCTGGCTTGAGATCGACTGACACACCCTCCGAGATCGACGTAATGCCCACCCCTGGCCTAGATAGACACCTTGGTCCAGAAAGGTGGAATATTGATGGTGCCAGGGTGTCTGTAGCACACAGGGGTGGTCACCCAGCGGATTGGGGGGGCCGGGGAGAACAAGGGGGATCTGGTGGTGCTGTGGTTGGACTTGGCTAACAACTAGGAATCATTGCCCCACAAGCTGAGCGAGGAGGCACTGTCATGTTCTAGGCAGGTTCAAAAACCTTGTTCTAGACTACCATACAGTTTCAGCCTCAGAGTTGCTAATCCATACACAACATCAGATTGGCCTTTTTGCACTTGCCATGAACAGCTTGCTAATTAGTTCAACAAACGCTCCAACTAATGATCCCACCGGCCCGGTCGGCTTTTGAGGTTTTGTTCCTCTCGACGGAGCCGAGGTTTTCCCCCGCTGAAAAACTTGGCCCCGCTGACCCGAGCTATCGCGGCGCTGCGGAAGACGGCCGGACCGCCGTGTCCGGAGAGCGACCCCCCTTCACAAGGGCCAAAGGTCAGCGTCCGAGGCCCGGGAATGCCAGCAGCAGCTGCCAGCGCTACAAAAGAGTCTTGGTGAGCGATCCGTCTGCTGGATGTCAGACGGTGACAGCGCTGGACACACTTTGCTCTTTGGGACTCTGAAGTCCTTCACAAGCGAGGTGATGATAGAAAAATAGAAAAATATCCCTGCTGGCCATCCTAACTTCTCTTTACAAATATAAGCCTTCTTCTTATTGTCACTGTTGCTCAACTAAAGCAACGCAGCTGCTGGCACGGCAGCTAATTAGCCTCTAAGTGACATCTTAGTAAAGGAGGTGGTAATTAGTCTAATGGAGAATATCCTAATATTGCTCATAATTAATTAGTGTCATGGAAAATATCCAAATATTTGTCATTGATATGCATAATTATTCAGTGTAATTGGTGGCTGAGTTGCTGTTGTTCCCAAACTCTTCCATTTTCTTCTAATAAAGCAGACAGTTTTAGGACACCTGATTCTTGTCATTTGGATGGCTGGACAAATACTTTTGGCAACTTAGTGACCATCTGTCACTTCCTTTCTGCTTGTTTCCTTCTTTTTGGATTTACTTCCCATCATCATCTTATTTTGCTTTCCACTTCCTGCGTGTCACACCGAGCACTGTGTTCTCCTCACCTGCTCTTGATTGGCAGCCTGTCCACACCTGCGGCCAATCAACAGGTGTCCTATTCATACTTAGCTCCCATCAGAGCTGGAAGATCACTTCCATGCTCAACTGCTTCATTTCCCTTCCCTAGCTTAGCTCCCCGTGCTCGCCTGCTTCCTGGTTCCTGCAACCTCAGCCATGCAGTTCCTCACAAATATAGTGTGTGTCTTTTACACTTCTTTGTGTGTCTTTTAAATGGGGACCAGTCAGACATGTGTGTGTGTTTTAAATGGGGACCAGTGAGACATGTGTGTGTGTTTTAAATGGGGACCAGTCAGACATGTGTGTGTGTTTTAAATGGGGACCAGTCAGACATGTGTGTGTGTTTTAAATGGGGACCAGTAAGAAATGTGTGTGTGTGTTTTAAATGGGGACCAGCAAGAAATGTGTGTGTTTTAAAAGGGGACCAGTAAGACATGTATATGTGTTTTAAATGGGGACCAGTAAGAAATGTGTGTGTTTTAAAAGGGGACCAGTAAGACATGTATGTGTGTTTTAAATGGGGACCAGTCAGACATATGTGTGTGTTTTAAATGGGGACCAGTCAGACATATGTGTGTGTGTTTTAAGTGGGGACCAGTCAGACATATGTGTGTGTGTTTTAAGTGGGGACCAGTCAGACATATGTGTGTGTGTTTTAAGTGGGGACCAGTCAGACATATGTGTGTGTGTTTTAAATGGGGACCAGTAAGACATGTGTGTGTTTTAAAAGGGGACCAGTAAGACATGTATGTGTGTTTTAAATGGGGACCAGTCAGACATATGTGTGTGTGTTTTAAATGGGGACCAGTAAGAAATGTGTGTGTTTTAAATGGGGACCAGTCAGACATATGTGTGTGTGTTTTAAATGGGGACCAGTCAGACATATGTGTGTGTGTTTTAAGTGGGGACCAGTCAGACATATGTGTGTGTGTTTTAAGTGGGGACCAGTCAGACATATGTGTGTGTGTTTTAAATGGGGACCAGTCAGACATATGTGTGTGTGTTTTAAATGGGGACCAGTCAGACATATGTGTGTGTGTTTTAAATGGGGACCAGTCAGACGTATGTGTGTGTGTTTTAAATGGGGACCAGTAAGACGTGTGTTTTAAATGTTTTTTTGTTCCTTTTGGGCAGCCCCACGGAGCGGGGTCAGCAGACATTGAAGATGTTTGGATGGACAAGACAAATGCGGTCCAGTATTTGGGACTGTTGGCGGAGGACAATCCGGAGGTAGAAAGAAGTCTGGAGTGGTTCCGGTCTGACGTCTACTTTGGGACTCGTCACCGGACAAAACACTTGTCTGTTTTGACGTGCTTTGCTTCCAGAAGGAATCATGGCTGTGTTTGCTTGGCCTCCTCCGTGGAGGTCCCGGCCCCAAACGGCCGCTAATTGCAGGCCCCGCGGGCTGCTTGGTGCCGGGGCCCCGGGGCCGGCGGGGATAATTGACAAGGCCTTGTCTGTGGCGGCAGCAGCTGGCGCTAAGCGGCGCACGGAGCACAATCATGGTGGTGGCCCTCAGGACATTGCAGGGAGAAAACATCCCCACTTTAGGGAGATTTATTGGCGCTCCCCGAGGGCCACATTTGGGGCTGCAAAGGGGAGACACCATGGCGATACTAATAACGCCAGCGATATTAATAACGCCGGCCAATTAGAGCAGACAGGTGACCTCCATCAAGCTGCTAACCAGACAGGCTAATAACTTGGGAGCCTTTTCACAATAAAAGAATGTTGCTTTCCCTATGCAAAAATATAGGTACACCTTTATTTATGCTCGTGTCATTAGAAGATGTGAAACAGTTGTCGTGGCAACATGAAATAGATGAAGTCATCTGTTATCATACAAAGATGGACATTTTATTTCATAATGTCATTTTAGAATATTGGTTTGTACAATACTGTTTTTGTAAACTATTGTTTTTGTACAGTACTGTTTATAGTAAAATAAGATTTTGTAAAGTATTGTTTTTGTACAATAATGTTTATAGTAAAATAACAATCTTGTAAAGTAATGTTTTTGTACAATACTACTTTTGTGAAGCATTGTTTTTGTACAATAATGTTTATAGTAAAATAATGTTTTTGTAAAGTAATGTTTTTGTACAATACTGTTTTTGTAAAGTATTGTTTTTGTACAATAATGTTTAAGGGAAATACTATTTTAGGAAAATAACATTTTTACATTCATCCATTTCATACCGCTTGTCCCTTTTTGGGGTGGCGGTGGGTGCTGGAGCCTATCTCAGCTGCATTCAGGCGGAGGGCGGTGTACACCCTGGACAAGTCGCCACCTCAAAATAATATTTTTGTAAAGTATTGTTTTTGTGGAATACTGTTTATAGTAAAATCATGTATTCATAAAGTATTGTAGTTATAAAATATTGGTTAAAGTAAATAATGTTTTTGTAAAGTAATGTTTCATACAATACTATTTTTGTAAAGTAATGTTTTTATGCAATACTATTTTTGTAGAGTATTGTTTTTGTACAATACTTTTTTTCATTAAGTATTATTTTGTACAATAATTTTTGGGTAAAGTATTGTTTTTGTACAATACTGTTTTGGTATTGTTTTTGTACTATACTGTTTATAGTAAAATAATATTTTGTAAAGTATTGTTTTTGAATAATATTTTTTATAGTAAAATAATAATTATGTAAAGTATTGTTTTGTAGAGTATTGTTTATAGTAACAATGTTTTGTAAAGTATTGCTTTTGTATCATAAGCTTTATAGTGAAATAATATTTTGTAAAGCATGTTTTTTTGTACAATATTCTTATAATAAAATATTATTTTTGAAAATTATTGTTTTTGTACAATAATCTTTATAATAAATTCATATTTTTGAAAAGTGTTGTTTTTGTAAAATACTGTCCATTGTAAAAGAATGTTTTTGGAAAGTATTGTTAATTTTTTGATAATTTTTTGGTTAATGTTTCTTATTAAGTATTGTTTATAGTGAACTTTTTTAGTGTTTATAAAAGAATATTGTTTATAGTAGAATATTGTTTATAAGATTTATAGTAGAACATTGTTCATAATATTATCTATTGTAGAATATTGTTTATATTATTTGTTGTAGAATGTTGTTTATATTATTATTAGTAGTAGAATATTGTTTATAGTCTTATTTATAGTAGAATATTTAAAATATTATTTATAATATCTTTTTTTAGAATATGGTTAATAGTAGACTAGTGTGTGTATTATTATGTATTAGAATATTGTTTATAATTGTATTTATAGTGGAACAATAACTGGGGATAATATTGATAATATTGTGTTTGGTAGAATTTTGTTTATAATATTATTCATAGTATTATTTATTTATATTGTTAGTATTATTTATAGTAGAATATTGTTTATAATTTTTAGCAGAATATTGTTTGTAATATATATATATATATATATATATATATATATATATATATATATATAGTTAGTATTATTTATATATATTGTTCCTCAGATTATTGCTGGTGAAACAAAGTTAGAGTGTGGAAGAGAAAAAAGGTTTCCAGCAGGTCTTCAGTGTCTGTAAAGAAAAGTCTTTTTTTTTCTGAAGTCCTTTTGAGGAGAAAATGCTGATTTTTTCTTTTCTTGGCGTCCACAAAGACAAGAGTTCAGCACAGTTGGAGATCTTCTGGCCATCTCTGAAATTCATCAATCAAAATGACTGCAGTTTTCCATCAAAAAGCAGAATTTCTTGCACATAAGAAGCTGTCTGAGCCACATGATGAATGACGTCCTTTGATTGGTTCCAGCTTAGAAATAAACAAACAATAAAGACCTTGGTGGGACACAGCATTAGGGACACCTGAGACTTCCAGCAACATTCTTTATTTTACAAACATTTTTACTTGTATTGGAATAGACAATAACAATGAAACTTATTTAACATGCACTAATAAGGACCATTTTTCAACTGATTTCACTTACAATAATAATTATTTGAATTGGCACTTTAATAAATATACAATAATAATAACACTTATTTAAGGGACAATATAATGATCACTATTTAAACTGATTTATTATACAATATCTGTCAGTATTTAAACTTATTTAACATACAAGAATAATTATCAGTATTTTCATAATACAATAATAATCATTTGTTTTGACACTTCTTTGATAGTCACTAACAATAATAATTATTGACATTTCATTAATATATTATAAAAATCATTAGTGTTTAAACTTAATGTACATTAATAATAATTATTATTATTTATACTTAGGAAGCAACAATAATAAAGATTATTGAGTACTTGTTTGATATACAATAATAATAATTGTCATTGACACTTCTTTATCATATAATAATACTTTTTTGTAGTTAATCATATTTAATATACATTAATTATTATTATTATTGAAACTTCTTGACTAGACAATAATAATCACTAGTATTTAAACTTTCTCAATATACAATAAAAACTGATCAGTTTTTAAACTTATTTAAAATACAATAATAAAGATTAGTAATGACACTTCTTTGATGTACAATAATTATTATGATTTTTGACACTTTTGTAATATATAATAATAATTATTAGTATTTAAACTTATATGAAGTGTAAGAAGAAGTCAGGCACATATCTCAACTTAGTGATCAGATAGTTAGCTGTGAAGTAACATCTTACACATGTAAGAAGAAGTCAGCACATATCTCAACTTAGTGACCAGATAAGTAGCTGTGAAGTAACATCTTACAAGTGTAAGAAGAAGTCAGGCACATATCTCAACTTAGTGATCAGATAGTTAGCTGTGAAGTAACATCTTACACATGTAAGAAGAAGTCAGCACATATCTCAACTTAGTGATCAGATAGTTAGCTGTGAAGTAACATCTTACACATGTAAGAAGAAGTCAGCACATATCTCAACTTAGTGATCAGATAATTAGCTGTGAAGTAACATCTTACAAGTGTAAGAAGAAGTCAGGCACATATCTCAACTTAGTGATCAGATAAGTAGCTGTGAAGTAACATCTTACACATGTAAGAAGAAGTCAGGCACATATCTCAACTTAGTGATCAGATAATTAGCTGTGAAGTAACATCTTAAATGTGTAAGAAGAAGTCAGCACATATCTCAACTTAGTGACCAGATAAGTAGCTGTGAAGTAACATCTTACATGTGTAAGAAGAAGTCAGGCACAAATCTCAACTTAGTGACCAGACAATTAGCTGTGAAGTAACATCTTACAAGTGTAAGAAGAAGTTAGGCACATATCTCAACTTAGTGACCAGATAAGTAGCTGTGAAGTAACATCTTAAATGTGTAAGAAGAAGTCAGGCACAAATCTCAACTTAGTGACCAGACAATTAGCTGTGAAGTAACATCTTACAAGTGTAAGAAGAAGTCAGGCACATATCTCAACTTAGTGACCAGATAATTAGCTGTGAAGTAACATCTTACAAGTGTAAGAAGAAGTCAGGCACAAATCTCAACTTAGTGACCAGACAATTAGCTGTGAAATAACATCTTACAAGTGTAAGAAGAAGTCAGGCACATATCTCAACTTAGTGACCAGATAATTAGCTGTGAAGTAACATCTTACAAGTGTAAGAAGAAGTCAGGCACAAATCTCAACTTAGTGACCAGACAATTAGCTGTGAAGTAACATCTTACAAGTGTAAGAAGAAGTCAGGCACATATCTCAACTTAGTGACCAGACAACTAGCTGTGAAGTAACATCTTACAAGTGTAAGAAGAAGTCAGGCACATATCTCAACTTAGTGACCAGACAACTAGCTGTGAAGTAACATCTTACAAGTGTAAGAAGAAGTCAGGCACATATCTCAACTTAGTGATCAGATAGTTAGCTGTGAAGTAACATCTTACATGTGTAAGAAGAAGTCAGGTACATATCTCAACTTAGTGATCAGATAGTTAGCTGTAAAGTAACATCTTACAAGTGTAAGAAGAAGTCAGCACATATCTCAAGTTAGTGATCAGATAGTTAGCTGTGAAGTAACATCTTACAAGTGTAAGAAGAAGTCAGGCACATATCTCAACTTAGTGATCAGATAGTTAGCTGTGAAGTAACATCTTACAAGTGTAAGAAGAAGTCAGGCACATATCTCAACTTAGTGATAAGACAATTAGCTGTGAAGTAACATCTTAAATGTGTAAGAAGAAGTCAGGCACATATCTCAACTTAGTGACCAGACAATTAGCTGTGAAGTAACATCTTACAAGTGTAAGAAGAAGTCAGCACATATCTCAACTTAGTGACCAGACAATTAGCTGTGAAGTAACATCTTACAAGTGTAAGAAGAAGTCAGGCACATATCTCAACTTAGTGACCAGACAATTAGCTGTGAAGTAACATCTTACACATGTAAGAAGAAGTCAGGCACATATCTCAACTTAGTGACCAGACAATTAGCTGTGAAGTAACATCTTACAAGTGTAAGAAGAAGTCAGGCACATATCTCAACTTAGTGACCAGACAATTAGCTGTGAAGTAACATCTTACAAGTGTAAGAAGAAGTCAGGCACATATCTCAACTTAGTGATCAGACAATTAGCTGTGAAGTAACATCTTACAAGTGTAAGAAGAAGTCAGGCACATATCTCAACTTAGTGATCAGATAGTTAGCTGTGAAGTAACATCTTACATGTGTAAGAAGAAGTCAGGTACATATCTCAACTTAGTGATCAGATAGTTAGCTGTAAAGTAACATCTTACAAGTGTAAGAAGAAGTCAGCACATATCTCAAGTTAGTGATCAGATAGTTAGCTGTGAAGTAACATCTTACAAGTGTAAGAAGAAGTCAGGCACATATCTCAACTTAGTGATCAGACAATTAGCTGTGAAGTAACATCTTACAAGTGTAAGAAGAAGTCAGGTACATATCACAACTTAGTGATCAGATAATTAGCTGTGAAGTAACATCTTACAAGTGTAAGAAGAAGTCAGCACATATCTCAACTTAGTGATCAGATAGTTAGCTGTGAAGTAACATCTTACAAGTGTAAGAAGAAGTCAGGACATATCTCAAGTTAGTGATCAGATAATTAGCTGTGAAGTAACATCTTACAAGTGTAAGAAGAAGTCAGCACATATCTCAAGTTAGTGATCAGATAGTTAGCTGTAAAGTAACATCTTACAAGTGTAAGAAGAAGTCAGGCACATATCTCAACTTAGTGATCAGACAATTAGCTGTGAAGTAACATCTTACAAGTGTAAGAAGAAGTCAGGCACATATCTCAACTTAGTGATCAGATAGTTAGCTGTGAAGTAACATCTTACATGTGTAAGAAGAAGTCAGGTACATATCTCAACTTAGTGATCAGATAGTTAGCTGTAAAGTAACATCTTACAAGTGTAAGAAGAAGTCAGCACATATCTCAACTTAGTGATCAGATAGTTAGCTGTGAAGTAACATCTTACAAGTGTAAGAAGAAGTCAGGCACATATCTCAACTTAGTGATCAGACAATTAGCTGTGAAGTAACATCTTACAAGTGTAAGAAGAAGTCAGGTACATATCACAACTTAGTGATCAGATAATTAGCTGTGAAGTAACATCTTACAAGTGTAAGAAGAAGTCAGCACATATCTCAACTTAGTGATCAGATAGTTAGCTGTGAAGTAACATCTTACAAGTGTAAGAAGAAGTCAGGACATATCTCAAGTTAGTGATCAGATAATTAGCTGTGAAGTAACATCTTACAAGTGTAAGAAGAAGTCAGCACATATCTCAAGTTAGTGATCAGATAGTTAGCTGTAAAGTAACATCTTACAAGTGTAAGAAGAAGTCAGGCACATATCTCAACTTAGTGATCAGACAATTAGCTGTGAAGTAACATCTTACAAGTGTAAGAAGAAGTCAGGTACATATCACAACTTAGTGATCAGATAATTAGCTGTGAAGTAACATCTTACAAGTGTAAGAAGAAGTCAGCACATATCTCAAGTTAGTGATCAGATAATTAGCTGTGAAGTAACATCTTACAAGTGTAAGAAGAAGTCAGGCACATATCTCAACTTAGTGATCAGATAGTTAGCTGTGAAGTAACATCTTACAAGTGTAAGAAGAAGTCAGGTACATATCACAACTTAGTGATCAGATAATTAGCTGTGAAGTAACATCTTACAAGTGTAAGAAGAAGTCAGGTACATATCACAACTTAGTGATCAGATAATTAGCTGTGAAGTAACATCTTACAAGTGTAAGAAGAAGTCAGCACATATCTCAACTTAGTGATCAGATAGTTAGCTGTGAAGTAACATCTTACAAGTGTAAGAAGAAGTCAGGACATATCTCAAGTTAGTGATCAGATAATTAGCTGTGAAGTAACATCTTACAAGTGTAAGAAGAAGTCAGGCACATATCTCAACTTAGTGATCAGATAGTTAGCTGTGAAGTAACATCTTACAAGTGTAAGAAGAAGTCAGGTACATATCACAACTTAGTGATCAGATAATTAGCTGTGAAGTAACATCTTACAAGTGTAAGAAGAAGTCAGCACATATCTCAACTTAGTGATCAGATAGTTAGCTGTGAAGTAACATCTTACAAGTGTAAGAAGAAGTCAGCACATATCTCAAGTTAGTGATCAGATAATTAGCTGTGAAGTAACATCTTACAAGTGTAAGAAGAAGTCAGCACATATCTCAACTTAGTGATCAGACTAACATTTTATTTGGTAGCAAAACAACAGTGCTCTACTAAAGTTGTGAGCAGAGGATTGTTTCCCTTCAGAAAAAGGATTGCGATCATCTGTCTTCATGAACATGCACTAGATAAAGTAATGATCAGACTGGAGGACAAGATGCAGCCAGAAAGACATTTGGCACACGCAGTGTGATCGATCAACACTCATCAGTGTTTTATTGAGCAGCTTTTATTGACATGCATTGTACTTCATGTACTGGAACTACAAACCCCGTTTCCATATGAGTTGTGAAATGGTGTTAGATGTAAATATAAACAGAATACAATGATTTGCAAATCCTTTTCAAGCCATATTCAGTTGAATATGCTACAAAGACAACATATTTCATGTTCAAACTCATAAACTTCATTTTCTTTTTGCAAATAATCATTAACTTTAGAAATTAATGCCAGCAACAGGTGACAAAGAAGTTGGGAAAGGTGGCAATAAATACTGATAAAGTTGAGGAGTGCTCATCAAACACTTATTTGGAACATCCCACAGGTGTGCAGGCTAATTGGGAACAGGTGGGTGCCATGATTGGATATAAAACAGCTTCCCAAGAAATGCTCAGTCTTTCACAAACAAGGATGGGGTGAGGGTCACCACTTTGTAAGCAAATTGTCAAACAGTTTTAGAACAACATTTCTCAACCAGCTATTGCAAGGAATTTAGGGATTTTACCATCTATGCTCCGTAAAATTAAAAGGTTCAGAGAATCTGAAGAAATCACTGCACGTAATCGATGACATCACAGACTTTTGATCCCTCAGGCGGTACTGCATCAAAAAGCCGCATCAGTGTGTAAAGGATATCACCACATGGGCTCAAGAACACTTCATAAAACCACTGTCAGTAACTACAGTTGGTCGCTACATCTGTAAGTGCAAGTTAAAACTCTACTATGCAAAGCCAAACCCATTTATCAACAACACCCAGAAACGCTTGGCTGGGCCCGAGATCATCTAAGATGGACTGATGCAAAGTGGAAAAGTGTTCTGTGGTCTGACGAGTCCACATTTCAAATTATATTTGGAAACTGTGGACGTGGTGTCCTCCAGAACAAAGAGGAAAATAACCATCTGGATTGTTATAGGTGCAAAGTGTAAAAGCCAGCATGTGTGATGGTATGGGGGTGCATTAGTGCCCAAGGCATGGGTAACTTACACATGTGTGATGGTATGGGGGTGTATTAGTGAACAAGACATGGGTAACTTACACATGTGTGATGGTATGGGGGTGTATTAGTGAACAAGACATGGGTAACTTACACATGTGTGATGGTATGGGGGTGTATTAGTGAACAAGACATGGGTAACTTACACATGTGTGATGGTATGGGGGTGTATTAGTGGTCAAGGCATGGGTAACTTACACATGTGTGATGGTATGGGGGTGTATTAGTGGTCAAGGCATGGGTAACTTACACATGTGTGATGGTATGGGGGTGTATTAGTGAACAAGACATGGGTAACTTACACATGTGTGATGGTATGGGGGTGTATTAGTGGCCAAGGCATGGGTAACTTACACATGTGTGATGGTATGGGGGTGTATTAGTGGCCAAGGCATGGGTAACTTACACATGTGTGATGGTATGGGGGTGTATTAGTGAACAAGACATGGGTAACTTACACATGTGTGATGGTATGGGGGTGTATTAGTGAACAAGGCATGGGTAACTTACACATGTGTGATGGTATGGGGGTGTATTAGTGAACAAGGCATGGGTAACTTACACATGTGTGATGGTATGGGGGTATATTAGTGCCCAAGACATGGGTAACTTACACATGTGTGATGGTATGGGGGTGTATTAGTGCCCAAGGCATGGGTAACTTACACATGTGTGATGGTATGGGGGTGCATTAGTGGCCAAGGCATGGGTAACTTACACATGTGTGATGGTATGGTGGTGTATTAGTGCCCAAGGCATGGGTAACTTACACATGTGTGATGGTATGGGGGTGTATTAGTGGTCAAGGCATGGGTAACTTACACATGTGTGATGGTATGGGGGTGCATTAGTGGCCAAGGCATGGGTAACTTACACATGTGTGATGGTATGGGGGTATATTAGTGCCCAAGACATGGGTAACTTACACATGTGTGATGGTATGGGGGTGTATTAGTGAACAAGACATGGGTAACTTACACATGTGTGATGGTATGGGGGTGTATTAGTGGCCAAGGCATGGGTAACTTACACATGTGTGATGGTATGGGGGTGTATTAGTGAACAAGGCATGGGTAACTTACACATGTGTGATGGTATGGGGGTGCATTAGTGGCAAAGGCATGGGTAACTTACACATGTGTGATGGTATGGGGGTGTATTAGTGGCCAAGGCATGGGTAACTTACACATGTGTGATGGTATGGGGGTGTATTAGTGGCCAAGGCATGGGTAACTTACACATGTGTGATGGTATGGGGGTGTATTAGTGAACAAGACATGGGTAACTTACACATGTGTGATGGTATGGGGGTGTATTAGTGAACAAGGCATGGGTAACTTACACATGTGTGATGGTATGGGGGTGTATTAGTGAACAAGACATGGGTAACTTACACATGTGTGATGGTATGGGGGTGTATTAGTGAACAAGGCATGGGTAACTTACACATGTGTGATGGTATGGGGGTGCATTAGTGGCAAAGGCATGGGTAACTTACACATGTGTGATGGTATGGGGGTGTATTAGTGGCCAAGGCATGGGTAACTTACACATGTGTGATGGTATGGGGGTGTATTAGTGAACAAGGCATGGGTAACTTACACATGTGTGATGGTATGGGGGTGTATTAGTGAACAAGGCATGGGTAACTTACACATGTGTGATTGTATGGGGGTGTATTAGTGAACAAGGCATGGGTAACTTACACATGTGTGATGGTATGGGGGTGTATTAGTGGCCAAGGCATGGGTAACTTACACATGTGTGATGGTATGGGGGTGTATTAGTGCCCAAGACATGGGTAACTTACACATGTGTGATGGTATGGGGGTGTATTAGTGAACAAGACATGGGTAACTTACACATGTGTGATGGTATGGGGGTGTATTAGTGGCCAAGGCATGGGTAACTTACACATGTGTGATGGTATGGTGGTGTATTAGTGCCCAAGGCATGGGTAACTTACACATGTGTGATGGTATGGGGGTATATTAGTGCCCAAGACATGGGTAACTTACACATGTGTGATGGTATGGGGGTGTATTAGTGAACAAGACATGGGTAACTTACACATGTGTGATGGTATGGGGGTGTATTAGTGGCCAAGGCATGGGTAACTTACACATGTGTGATGGTATGGGGGTGTATTAGTGAACAAGGCATGGGTAACTTACACATGTGTGATGGTATGGGGGTGCATTAGTGGCAAAGGCATGGGTAACTTACACATGTGTGATGGTATGGGGGTGTATTAGTGGCCAAGGCATGGGTAACTTACACATGTGTGATGGTATGGGGGTGTATTAGTGGCCAAGGCATGGGTAACTTACACATGTGTGATGGTATGGGGGTGTATTAGTGAACAAGACATGGGTAACTTACACATGTGTGATGGTATGGGGGTGTATTAGTGAACAAGGCATGGGTAACTTACACATGTGTGATGGTATGGGGGTGTATTAGTGAACAAGACATGGGTAACTTACACAAGTGTGATGGTATGGGGGTGTATTAGTGAACAAGGCATGGGTAACTTACACATGTGTGATGGTATGGGGGTGCATTAGTGGCAAAGGCATGGGTAACTTACACATGTGTGATGGTATGGGGGTGTATTAGTGGCCAAGGCATGGGTAACTTACACATGTGTGATGGTATGGGGGTGTATTAGTGAACAAGGCATGGGTAACTTACACATGTGTGATGGTATGGGGGTGTATTAGTGAACAAGGCATGGGTAACTTACACATGTGTGATTGTATGGGGGTGTATTAGTGAACAAGGCATGGGTAACTTACACATGTGTGATGGTATGGGGGTGTATTAGTGGCCAAGACATGGGTAACTTACACATGTGTGATGGTATGGGGGTGTATTAGTGAACAAGACATGGGTAACTTACACATGTGTGATGGTATGGGGGTGTATTAGTGGCCAAGGCATGGGTAACTTACACATGTGTGATGGTATGGGGGTGTATTAGTGGCCAAGGCATGGGTAACTTACACATGTGTGATGGTATGGGGGTGCATTAGTGGCCAAGGCATGGGTAACTTACACATGTGTGATGGTATGGGGGTGTATTAGTGAACAAGACATGGGTAACTTACACATGTGTGATGGTATGGGGGTGTATTAGTGGCCAAGGCATGGGTAACTTACACATGTGTGATGGTATGGGGGTGTATTAGTGGCCAAGGCATGGGTAACTTACACATGTGTGATGGTATGGGGGTGTATTAGTGCCCAAGACATGGGTAACTTACACATGTGTGATGGTATGGGGGTGTATTAGTGAACAAGACATGGGTAACTTACACATGTGTGATGGTATGGGGGTGTATTAGTGGCCAAGGCATGGGTAACTTACACATGTGTGATGGTATGGGGGTGTATTAGTGGCCAAGGCATGGGTAACTTACACATGTGTGATGGTATGGGGGTGCATTAGTGGCCAAGGCATGGGTAACTTACACATGTGTGATGGTATGGGGGTGTATTAGTGAACAAGACATGGGTAACTTACACATGTGTGATGGTATGGGGGTGTATTAGTGGCCAAGGCATGGGTAACTTACACATGTGTGATGGTATGGGGGTGTATTAGTGGCCAAGGCATGGGTAACTTACACATGTGTGATGGTATGGGGGTGTATTAGTGCCCAAGACATGGGTAACTTACACATGTGTGATGGTATGGGGGTGTATTAGTGAACAAGACATGGGTAACTTACACATGTGTGATGGTATGGGGGTGTATTAGTGGCCAAGGCATGGGTAACTTACACATGTGTGATGGTATGGGGGTGTATTAGTGAACAAGACATGGGTAACTTACACATGTGTGATGGTATGGGGGTGCATTAGTGGCCAAGGCATGGGTAACTTACACATGTGTGATGGTATGGGGGTGTATTAGTGAACAAGACATGGGTAACTTACACATGTGTGATGGTATGGGGGTGTATTAGTGGCCAAGGCATGGGTAACTTACACATGTGTGATGGTATGGGGGTGTATTAGTGGCCAAGGCATGGGTAACTTACACATGTGTGATGGTATGGGGGTGTATTAGTGAACAAGACATGGGTAACTTACACATGTGTGATGGTATGGGGGTGTATTAGTGGCCAAGGCATGGGTAACTTACACATGTGTGATGGTATGGGGGTGCATTAGTGGCCAAGGCATGGGTAACTTACACATGTGTGATGGTATGGGGGTGTATTAGTGAACAAGACATGGGTAACTTACACATGTGTGATGGTATGGGGGTGTATTAGTGGCCAAGGCATGGGTAACTTACACATGTGTGATGGTATGGGGGTGTATTAGTGAACAAGACATGGGTAACTTACACATGTGTGATGGTATGGGGGTGTATTAGTGGCCAAGGCATGGGTAACTTACACATGTGTGATGGTATGGGGGTGTATTAGTGAACAAGGCATGGGTAACTTACACATGTGTGATGGTATGGGGGTGCATTAGTGGCAAAGGCATGGGTAACTTACACATGTGTGATGGTATGGGGGTGTATTAGTGGCCAAGGCATGGGTAACTTACACATGTGTGATGGTATGGGGGTGTATTAGTGGCCAATGCATGGGTAACTTACACATGTGTGATGGTATGGGGGTGTATTAGTGAACAAGGCATGGGTAACTTACACATGTGTGATGGTATGGGGGTGTATTAGTGAACAAGGCATGGGTAACTTACACATGTGTGATGGTATGGGGGTGTATTAGTGAACAAGGCATGGGTAACTTACACATGTGTGATGGTATGGGGGTGTATTAGTGGCCAAGGCATGGGTAACTTACACATGTGTGATGGTATGGGGGTGTATTAGTGGCCAAGGCATGGGTAACTTACACATGTGTGATGGTATGGGGGTGTATTAGTGCCCAAAACATGGGTAACTTACACATGTGTGATGGTATGGGGGTGTATTAGTGGCCAAGACATGGGTAACTTACACATGTGTGATGGTATGGGGGTGTATTAGTGAACAAGACATGGGTAACTTACACATGTGTGATGGTATGGGGGTGTATTAGTGAACAAGACATGGGTAACTTACACATGTGTGATGGTATGGGGGTGTATTAGTGGCCAAGACATGGGTAACTTACACATGTGTGATGGTATGGGGGTGTATTAGTGGCCAAGACATGGGTAACTTACACATGTGTGATGGTATGGGGGTGTATTAGTGAACAAGACATGGGTAACTTACACATGTGTGATGGTATGGGGGTGTATTAGTGGCCAAGGCAGGGGTAACTTACACATGTGTGATGGTATGGGGGTGTATTAGTGGCCAAGGCATGGGTAACTTACACATCTGTGAAGTCACCATTCATGCTGAAAGGTACATACAGCTTTTGGAACAACATATGCTGCCATCTAAGCGCTGTCTTTTTCATGGACGCCCCTTCTTATTTCAGCAAGAAAATGCCAAGCCACATGTTACAACAGCGTGGCTTTGTAATAAAAGAGTGTGGGTACTTTCCTGGCCCGCCTGCAGTCCAGACCTGTCTCCCATGGAAAATGTGTGGTGCATTATGAAGCGTAAAATAGGACAGCGGAGACCCCAGACTGTTGAAGGACTGAAGCTCTACATAAAACAAGAATGGGAAAGAATTCCACTTTCAAAGCTTCAACAATTAGTTTCCTCAGTTCCCAAACGTTTATTGAGTGTTGTTAAAAGAAAAGGTGATGTAACACAGTGGTGAACATGCCCTTTCCCAACTACTTTGGCACGTGTTGCAGCCATGAAATTCTAAGTTAATTATTATTTGCAAAAAAAATAATGTTAATGAGTTTGAACATGAAATATGTTGTCTTTGTAGCATATTCAACTGAATATGGCTTGAAAAGGATTTGCAAATCATTGTATTCTGTTTATATTTACATCTAACACAATTTCCCAACTCATATGGAAACGGGGTTTGTACATAACAAATACCAAATATCAATCATTTCCCGCAATATAATTTTGTACACACTACTAGTACACAATATTTCATACACGAACAGTAAATGGGTTATACATATACACACAGTTCACACTACTTTGTACTTTGTACACACTAATAGTACACACCAGTTCACACACACACTAATTTATACTTTGTACACACTAGTAGTACACACTATTATATACTTTGTACACACTAATAGTACACACCAGTTCACACACACACTAATTTATACTTTGTACACACTAGTAGTACACACTATTATATACTTTGTACACACTAATGGTACACACCAGTTTACACACACACTAGCTTATACTTTGTGCACTCTAATAGAACACACTATTATATACTCTGTACTTTGTGCACACTAATAGTACACACTAGTTTATACTTTGTGCACGCCAATAGTACACACTAATATGGCGCAGTGGGAGAGTGGCCGTGCGCAACCCGAGGGTCACTGGTTCAAATCCCACCTAGAACCAACCTCGTCACGTCCGTTGTGTCCTGAGCAAGACACTTCACCCTTGCTCCTGATGGGTGCTGGTTGGCGCCTTGCATGGCAGCTCCCTCCATCAGTGTGTGAATGTGTGTGTGAATGGGTAAATGTGGAAGTAGTGTCAAAGCGCTTTGAGTACCTTGAAGGTAGAAAAGCGCTATACAAGTACAACCCATTTATTTATCATTTAATATATATATTGTACACACTATTTTGTACTTTGTACACACTAATAGTACACACAATTTTATACTATGTACACACTGTTTTATACTTTATGCACACTAGAAGTATACACTGTTATATACATAGTACACACTAATAGTACACACTGTTTTATACTTTATGCACACTAGAAGTATACACTGTTATATACATAGTACACACTAATAGTACACACTGCTTTATACATTGCACACACTAATAGTACACACTGTTTTATACATTGCACACACTAATAGTACACACTGTTTTATACTTTGTACACACTAATAGTACACACTGTGTTAATGTATCCATTGATGTATTAATGTATTCATTGATGTAATAATGTATTGATAAATGTAATCATGTATTCATTGATGTATGAATGTATTCATTGATGTATAATGTATTGATAAATGTAATCATGTATTCATTGATGTATTAATGTATTCATTGATGTATTAATGTATTGATAAATGTAATCATGTATTCATTGATGTATGAATGTATTCATTGATGTATAATGTGTTAATTGATGTATTAATGCATTCATTGATGTGTAATGTGTTAATTGATGTATTTATGTATTCATTGATGTGTAATGTGTTAATTGATGTATTAATGTATTCATTGATGTATTAAAGTATTCATTGATGTATTAATGTGTTCATTGATGTATTGATGCATTCATTGTTGTATTCATTGATGTATTAATGTATTCATTGATGTATTAAAGTATTCATTGATGTATTAATGTGTTCATTGATGTATTGATGCATTCATTGTTGTATTGATTGATGTATTAATGTGTTCATTGATGTATTCCATCCATCCATCCATCCATTTTCTACCGCTTATTCCCTTTTGGGGTCGCGGGGGGCGCTGGCGCCTATCTCAGCTACAATCGGGCGGAAGGCGGGGTACACCCTGGACAAGTCGCCACCTCATCGCAGGGCCAACACAGATAGACAGACAACATTCACACTCGCATTCACACACTAGGGACCATTTTAGTGTTGCCAATCAATGTATTCATATATGATTTGATGTATATATTGTTGTATTCATGTATTCACTAATGTATTAATATGTTCATTGATGATTAATGTATTCATGATCTGTCAAATAAAGAGAATGTATTACATTTTCTATGGAAACAAATGTCAAGTTTTTTAAAGCGTCATCATGTTTCCATATGTAACTTGTCATGCATTCTGGGTAAATGGGGACCAGTTTGACATTTGTTTTAAATGGGGACCAGCATTAAGTGTGTTTAAATGGGGACCAGTTTGACATTTGTTTTAAATGGGGACCAGCATTAAGTGTGTTTAAATGGGGACCAGTGTGACATTTGTTTTAAATGGGGACCAGCATTAAGTGTGTTTAAATGGGGACCAGTGTGACATTTGTTTTAAATGGGGACCAGCATTAAGTGTGTTTAAATGGGGACCAGTGTGACATTTGTTTTAAATGGGGACCAGCATTAAGTGTGTTTAAATGGGGACCAGTGTGACATTTGTTTTAAATGGGGACCAGCATTAAGTGTGTTTAAATGGGGACCAGTTTGACATTTGTTTTAAATGGGGACCAGCATTAAGTGTGTTTAAATGGGGACCAGTGTGACATTTGTTTTAAATGGGGACCAGCATTAAGTGTGTTTAAATGGGGACCAGTGTGACATTTGTTTTAAATGGGGACCAGCATTAAGTGTGTTTAAATGGGGACCAGTTTGACATTTGTTTTAAATGGGGACCAGCATTAAGTGTGTTTAAATGGGGACCAGTGTGACATTTGTTTTAAATGGGGACCAGCATTAAGTGTGTTTAAATGGGGACCAGTTTGACATTTGTTTTAAATGGGGACCAGCATTAAGTGTGTTTAAATGGGGACCAGTGTGACATTTGTTTTAAATGGGAACCAGCATTAAGTGTGTTTAAATGGGGACCAGTGTGACATTTGTTTTAAATGGGGACCAGCATTAAGTGTGTTTAAATGGGGACCAGTTTGACATTTGTTTTAAATGGGGACCAGCATTAAGTGTGTTTAAATGGGGACCAGTTTGACATTTGTTTTAAATGGGGACCAGCATTAAGTGTGTTTAAATGGGGACCAGTGTGACATTTGTTTTAAATGGGGACCAGCATTAAGTGTGTTTAAATGGGGACCAGTGTGACATTTGTTTTAAATGGGGACCAGCATTAAGTGTGTTTAAATGGGGACCAGTGTGACATTTGTTTTAAATGGGGACCAGCATTAAGTGTGTTTAAATGGGGACCAGTGTGACATTTGTTTTGAATGGGGACCAGCATTAAGTGTGTTTAAATGGGGACCAGTTTGACATTTGTTTTAAATGGGGACCAGCATTAAGTGTGTTTAAATGGGGACCAGTGTGACATTTGTTTTAAATGGGGACCAGCATTAAGTGTGTTTAAATGGGGACCAGTGTGACATTTGTTCTAAATGGGGACCAGCATTAAGTGTGTTTAAATGGGGACCAGTTTGACATTTGTTTTAAATGGGGACCAGCATTAAGTGTGTTTAAATGGGGACCAGTGTGACATTTGTTTTAAATGGGGACCAGCATTAAGTGTGTTTAAATGGGGACCAGTTTGACATTTGTTTTAAATGGGGACCAGCATTAAGTGTGTTTAAATGGGGACCAGTGTGACATTTGTTTTAAATGGGAACCAGCATTAAGTGTGTTTAAATGGGGACCAGTGTGACATTTGTTTAAATTGGGGACAGTGTGACGTGTGTTTAAATAGGGACCAGAATGAAATGTGTTTCAAATGGGAACCAGTATGAGATGTGTTTTGAATGGGGACCAGTATGACGTGTGTTTTAAATGGGGACAAGTTTGAGATGTGTTTTAAATGGGGACCATTATGACATGTGTTTTAGATGGGGACCAGAATGACGTATGTTTCAAATGGGAACCAGTATGATGTGTGTTTTAAAAGGGGACCAGTATGATGTGTGTTTAAATAGGGACCAATATGAGGGGAATTGAAGTGGGGACCAGTATGACGTCTGTTTAAATGAAGACCAGTATGAGATGTGTTTTAAATGGGGACCAGACTGATGTGTATTTTAAATGGGGACCAGAATGACGTACGTTTAAATAAGGACCAGAATGATTTCTGTTTTAATGAGGGCCAGTGTGACATGTGGTTTAAATGGTGACCAGAATGAGGGTAATTTAGAAGGGGACTATTATGATGTGTGTTTCAAATGAAGACCAATATGAGGATCATTTAAAGGGGACCAGCTGGCGGCCACCAGCAGAAACATGTGCTCAGGGTCCTGCAGGACATGTTTTCATGGGGGCCAGAGTCAGTGACATATATTTTCATGGGGGCCAGAGTCAGTGACAGTTTTCATGGGGGCCAGAGTCAGTGACAGTTTTCCTGGGGGCCAGAGTTAGTGACAGTTTTCATGGGGGCCAGAGTCAGTGACATATTTTCATGGGGACCAGAATCAGTGACATATTTTAATGGGGACCAGAGTCAGTGACAGTTTTCATGGGGACCAGAGTCAGTGACAGTTTTCATGGGGGCCAGAGTCACTGACAGTTTTCATGGGGGCCAGAGTCAGTGACATATTTTCATGGGGACCAGAATCAGTGACATATTTTAATGGGGACCAGAGTCAGTGACAGTTTTCATGGGGACCAGAGTCAGTGACAGTTTTCATGGGGGCCAGAGTCAGTGACAGTTTTCATGGGGGCCAGAGTCAGTGACAGTTTTCATGAGGGCCAGAGTCAGTGACAGTTTTCATGGGGACCAGAGCCAGTGACATATTTTCATGGGGACCAGAGTCAGTGACATATTTTAATGGGGACCAGAGTCAGTGACAGTTTTCATGGGGGCCAGAGTCAGTGACATATTTTCATGGGGACCAGAATCAGTGACATATTTTAATGGGGACCAGAGTCAGTGACATTTTTCACGGGGGCCAGAGTCTGTGACAGTTTTCATGGGGACCAGAGCCAGTGACAGTTTTCATGGGGACCAGAGTCAGTGACAGTTTTCATGGGGACCAGAGTCAGTGACAGTTTTCATGGGGGCCAGAGTCAGTGACAGTTTTCATGAGGGCCAGAGCCAGTGACAGTTTTCATGGGGACCAGAGTTAGTGACAGTTTTCATGGGGACCAGAGTCAGTGACAGTTTTCATGGGGACCAGAGTCAGTGACAGTTTTCATGGGGACCAGAGTCAGTGACAGTTTTCATGGGGACCAGAGACAGTGACAGTTTTCATGGGGACCAGAGTCAGTGACAGTTTTCATGGGGACCAGAGTTAGTGACAGTTTTCATGGGGACCAGAGTCAGTGACAGTTTTCATGGGGACCAGAGTCAGTGACAGTTTTCATGGGGACCAGAGTCAGTGACAGTTTTCATGGGGACAAGAGTCAGTGACAGTTTTCATGGGGACCAGAGTCAGTGACAGTTTTCATGGGGACCAGAGTCAGTGACAGTTTTCATGGGGACCAGAGTTAGTGACAGTTTTCATGGGGACCAGAGCCAGTGACAGTTTTCATGGGGACCAGAGTCAGTGACAGTTTTCATGGGGACCAGAGTCAGTGACAGTTTTCATGGGGACCAGAGCCAGTGACAGTTTTCATGGGGACCAGAGTCAGTGACAGTTTTCATGGGGGCCAGAGTCAGTGACATATTTTCATGGGGACCAGAGTCAGTGACATATTTTAATGGGGACCAGAGTCAGTGACAGTTTTCATGGGGACCAGAGTCAGTGACAGTTTTCATGGGGACCAGAGTCAGTGACAGTTTTCATGGGGACCAGAGTCAGTGACAATTTTCATGGGGACCAGAATCAGTGACAGTTTTCATGGGGGCTAGAGTCAGTGACAGTTTTCATGGGGACCAGAGTCAGTGACAGTTTTCATGGGGACCAGAGTCAGTGACAGTTTTCATGAGGGCCAGAGTCAGTGACAGTTTTCATGGGGACCAGAGTCAGTGACAGTTTTCATGGGGACCAGAGTCAGTGACAGTTTTCATGGGGACCAGAGTCAGTGACAGTTTTCATGGGGACCAGAGTCAGTGACAGTTTTCATGGGGACCAGAGTCAGTGACAGTTTTCATGAGGGCCAGAGTCAGTGACAGTTTTCATGGGGACCAGAGTCAGTGACAGTTTTCATGGGGACCAGAGTCAGTGACAGTTTTCATGGGGACCAGAGTCAGTGACAGTTTTCATGGGGACCAGAGTCAGTGACAGTTTTCATGGCGACCAGAGTCAGTGACAGTTTTCATGGGGACCAGAGTCAGTGACAGTTTTCATGGGGACCAGAGCCAGTGACAGTTTTCATGGGGACCAGAGTCAGTGACAGTTTTCATGGGGACCAGAGTCAGTGACAGTTTTCATGGGGACCAGAGTCAGTGACAGTTTTCATGGGGGCCAGAGTCAGTGACAGTTATCATGGGGACCAGAGTCAGTGACAGTTTTCATGGGGACCAGAGTCAGTGACAGTTTTCATGGGGACCAGAGTCAGTTACAGTTTTCATGGGGACCAGAGTCAGTGACAGTTTTCATGGGGACCAGAGTCAGTGACAGTTTTCATGGGGACCAGAGTCAGTGACAGTTTTCATGGGGACCAGAGTCAGTGACAGTTTTCATGGGGACCAGAGTCAGTGACAGTTTTCATGGGGACCAGAGCCAGTGACAGTTTTCATGGGGACCAGAGTCAGTGACAGTTTTCATGGGGACCAGAGTCAGTGACAGTTTTCATGGGGACCAGAGTCAGTGACAGTTTTCATGGGGGCCAGAGTCAGTGACAGTTTTCATGGGGACCAGAGTCAGTGACAGTTTTCATGGGGACCAGAGTCAGTGACAGTTTTCATGGGGACCAGAGTCAGTGACAGTTTTCATGGGGACCAGAGTCAGTGACAGTTTTCATGGGGACCAGAGTCAGTGACAGTTTTCATGGGGACCAGAGTCAGTGACAGTTTTCATGGGGACCAGAGTCAGTGACAGTTTTCATGGGGACCAGAGTCAGTGACAGTTTTCATGGGGACCAGAGTCAGTGACAGTTTTCATGGGGACCAGAGTCAGTGACAGTTTTCATGGGGACCAGAGTCAGTGACAGTTTTCATGGGGACCAGAGTCAGTGACAGTTTTCATGGGGACCAGAGTCAGTGACAGTTTTCATGGGGACCAGAGTCGGTGACAGTTTTCATGGGGACCAGAGTCGGTGACAGTTTTCATGGGGACCAGAGCCGGTGACAGTTTTCATGGGGACCAGAGCCGGTGACAGTTTTCATGGGGACCAGAGTCAGTGACAGTTTTCATGGGGACCAGAGTCAGTGACAGTTTTCATGGGGACCAGAGCCGGTGACAGTTTTCATGGGGACCAGAGCCAGTGACAGTTTTCATGGGGACCAGAGTCAGTGACAGTTTTCATGGGGACCAGAGTTAGTGACAGTTTTCATGGGGACCAGAGTCAGTGACAGTTTTCATGGGGACCAGAGTCAGTGACAGTTTTCATGGGGACCAGAGTCAGTGACAGTTTTCATGGGGACCAGAGTCAGTGACAGTTTTCATGGGGACCAGAGTTAGTGACAGTTTTCATGGGGACCAGAGCCAGTGACAGTTTTCATGGGGACCAGAGTCAGTGACAGTTTTCATGGGGACCAGAGTCAGTGACAGTTTTCATGGGGACCAGAGCCAGTGACAGTTTTCATGGGGACCAGAGTCAGTGACAGTTTTCATGGGGGCCAGAGTCAGTGACATATTTTCATGGGGACCAGAGTCAGTGACATATTTTAATGGGGACCAGAGTCAGTGACAGTTTTCATGAGGGCCAGAGTCAGTGACAATTTTCATGGGGACCAGAGTCAGTGACAGTTTTCATGGGGACCAGAGTCAGTGACAGTTTTCATGGGGACCAGAGTCAGTGACAATTTTCATGGGGACCAGAATCAGTGACAGTTTTCATGGGGGCTAGAGTCAGTGACAGTTTTCATGGGGACCAGAGTCAGTGACAGTTTTCATGGGGACCAGAGTCAGTGACAGTTTTCATGAGGGCCAGAGTCAGTGACAGTTTTCATGGGGACCAGAGTCAGTGACAGTTTTCATGGGGACCAGAGTCAGTGACAGTTTTCATGGGGACCAGAGTCAGTGACAGTTTTCATGGGGACCAGAGTCAGTGACAGTTTTCATGGGGACCAGAATCAGTGACAGTTTTCATGGGGGCTAGAGTCAGTGACAGTTTTCATGGGGACCAGAGTCAGTGACAGTTTTCATGGGGACCAGAGTCAGTGACAGTTTTCATGAGGGCCAGAGTCAGTGACAGTTTTCATGGGGACCAGAGTCAGTGACAGTTTTCATGGGGACCAGAGTCAGTGACAGTCTTCATGGGGACCAGAGTCAGTGACAGTTTTCATGGGGACCAGAGTCAGTGACAGTTTTCATGGGGACCAGAGTCAGTGACAGTTTTCATGAGGGCCAGAGTCAGTGACAGTTTTCATGGGGACCAGAGTCAGTGACAGTTTTCATGGGGGCCAGAGTCAGTGACAGTTTTCATGGGGACCAGAGTCAGTGACAGTTTTCATGGGGACCAGAGTCAGTGACAGTTTTCATGGGGACCAGAGTCAGTGACAGTTTTCATGGCGACCAGAGTCAGTGACAGTTTTCATGGGGACCAGAGTCAGTGACAGTTTTCATGGGGACCAGAGCCAGTGACAGTTTTCATGGGGACCAGAGCCAGTGACAGTTTTCATGGGGACCAGAGTCAGTGACAGTTTTCATGGGGACCAGAGTCAGTGACAGTTTTCATGGGGGCCAGAGTCAGTGACAGTTATCATGGGGACCAGAGTCAGTGACAGTTTTCATGGGGACCAGAGTCAGTGACAGTTTTCATGGGGACCAGAGTCAGTGACAGTTTTCATGGGGACCAGAGTCAGTGACAGTTTTCATGGGGACCAGAGTCAGTGACAGTTTTCATGGGGACCAGAGTCAGTGACAGTTTTCATGGGGACCAGAGTCAGTGACAGTTTTCATGGGGACCAGAGCCAGTGACAGTTTTCATGGGGACCAGAGTCAGTGACAGTTTTCATGGGGACCAGAGTCAGTGACAGTTTTCATGGGGACCAGAGTCAGTGACAGTTTTCATGGGGGCCAGAGTCAGTGACAGTTTTCATGGGGACCAGAGTCAGTGACAGTTTTCATGGGGACCAGAGTCAGTGACAGTTTTCATGGGGACCAGAGTCAGTGACAGTTTTCATGGGGACCAGAGTCAGTGACAGTTTTCATGGGGACCAGAGTCAGTGACAGTTTTCATGGGGACCAGAGTCAGTGACAGTTTTCATGGGGACCAGAGTCAGTGACAGTTTTCATGGGGACCAGAGTCAGTGACAGTTTTCATGGGGACCAGAGTCAGTGACAGTTTTCATGGGGACCAGAGTCAGTGACAGTTTTCATGGGGACCAGAGTCGGTGACAGTTTTCATGGGGACCAGAGTCAGTGACAGTTTTCATGGGGACCAGAGTCAGTGACAGTTTTCATGGGGACCAGAGCCGGTGACAGTTTTCATGGGGACCAGAGCCGGTGACAGTTTTCATGGGGACCAGAGTCAGTGACAGTTTTCATGGGGACCAGAGTCAGTGACAGTTTTCATGGGGACCAGAGTCAGTGACAGTTTTCATGGGGACCAGAGTCAGTGACAGTTTTCATGGGGACCAGAGTCAGTGACAGTTTTCATGGGGACCAGAGTCGGTGACAGTTTTCATGGGGACCAGAGTCAGTGACAGTTTTCATGGGGACCAGAGTCAGTGACAGTTTTCATGGGGACCAGAGTCAGTGACAGTTTTCATGGGGACCAGAGTCAGTGACAGTTTTCATGGGGACCAGAGTCAGTGACAGTTTTCATGGGGACCAGAGCCGGTGACAGTTTTCATGGGGACCAGAGTCAGTGACAGTTTTCATGGGGACCAGAGTCAGTGACAGTTTTCATGGGGACCAGAGTCAGTGACAGTTTTCATGGGGACCAGAGTCAGTGACAGTTTTCATGGGGACCAGAGCCGGTGACAGTTTTCATGGGGACCAGAGTCAGTGACAGTTTTCATGGGGACCAGAGTCAGTGACAGTTTTCATGGGGACCAGAGCCGGTGACAGGCAGCAGCAGCAACACACTAATCTTCTATTTGTTCCTTCACAGCTTCCATTGGGATGATTGATGATGGCGAGGGCAAGGCCGAGCGCTGGCAGCTTCATAGACGCCTCAATAAAGGACCCGGCTAATGGAGAGGCCCCCCACCCTCCCCCCCACCGAGGAGGGGAGGGTGGGTGGTGGGGGGGGAGAGGAGGATATTGGCGGATAATCCGTTTAGCCATGCAGCCGGCGGTGGTCTGAGGCAGAGGAGAGTCTGTTTGGCGAGTAGAAGGAAGCCTGGTGTTTTGCAGCAAACACAAAATGACCTGCTGGAGGGAAGCTGAGGGCGAGAAGGATGAGGAGGATGAGGAGGATGAGGAGGAAGATGAGGAGGAGGATGAGGAGGATGAGGAGGAAGATGAGGAGGAGGATGAGGAGGATGAGGAGGAGGAGGAGGATGAGGAGGAGGAGGATGAGGAGGAAGATGATGAGGATGATGAGGAGGAGGACGAGGATGAGGATGAGGAGGAGGACTAGGAGGACACAAAGCCAACATGGAAGGTGATGATCAGAAAGGTGATTGATGGCGAGCACAATGTTTGGCGAGCTGACCTCTGAGTAGCGCCTGCATGAGGAATGCAGCCCCCGGCCCACGCAGACCCTCTGAAAAGCACAATTAGGCAGCAATCTGCTCCCAGCGCTCGGCGACACGGCGTCCTGCAGACTGCTGGACATCTTTCCCTGCAAGTCCTCCACCAATACTTGGGTCTTCCCTCGACCTCCTCACATAAATACTTGGGTCTTCCCTTGACCTTCTCACATAAATACTTGGGTCTTCCCTTGACCTTCTCACATAAATACTTGGGTCTTCCCTTGACCTCCTCACATAAATACTTGGGTCTTCCCTTGACCTTCTCACATAAATACTTGGGTCTTCCCTTGACCTCCTCACATAAATACTTGGGTCTTCCCTTGACCTCCTCACATAAATACTTGGGTCTTCCCTTGACCTTCTCACATAAATACTTGGGTCTTCCCTTGACCTCCTCACATAAATACTTGGGTCTTCCCTTGACCTTCTCACATAAATACTTGGGTCTTCCCTTGACCTCCTCACATAAATACTTGGGTCTTCCCTTGACCTTCTCACATAAATACTTGGGTCTTCCCTTGACCTTCTCACATAAATACCTGGGTCTTCCCTTGACCTTTTCACATAAATACTTGGGTCTTCCCTCGACCTCCTCACATAAATACTTGGGTCTTCCCTTGACCTCCTCACATAAATACTTGGGTCTTCCCTTGACCTCCTCACATAAATACTTGGGTCTTCCCTTGACCTCCTCACATAAATACTTGGGTCTTCCCTTGACTTTCTCACATAAATACTTGGGTCTTCCCTTGACCTCCTCACATAAATACTTGGGTCTTCCCTTGACCTTCTCACATAAATACTTGGGTCTTCCCTTGACCTCCTCACATAAATACTTGGGTCTTCCCTTGACCTTCTCACACATAGCACAACTTGCCACGACTCCAACCAAGATTTGATTCAACATTTGCAATGAAAACAATGGAAACATAAATGGTCTGTTCCAAGGTTAAACTGTCTCCTCTGAGCCATGAAACTGTTGCTGTTTGTTACCCCTCCCCTTCCTGCTCTGTCACTGAAGTCAAGCTAGTGAGCATTAGAAGATAAACATTATTGTATTTATGTCTATGAACGAACATTATAAGATACATATTTTTGTGTTTTATGTTACACAGTGCATCAGACTGTTACATACACAGTGCATCAGACTGTTATATCCACAGACTGTTACATACACAGTGCATCAGACTGTTACATACACAGTGCATCAGACTGTTATATCCACAGACTGTTACATACACAGTGCATCAGACTGTTACATACACAGTGCATCAGACTGTTATATCCACTGACTGTTACATACACAGTGCATCAGACTGTTACATACACAGTGCATCAGACTGTTATATCCACAGACTGTTACATACACAGTGCATCAGACTGTTACATAAACAGTGCATCAGACTGTTATATCCACAGACAGTTACATACACAGTGCATAAGCCTGTTACCTCTACAGTGCATCAGACTGTTATGTCCACAGACTGTTACATACACAGTGCATCAGACTGTTATATCCACAGACTGTTACATACACAGTGCATCAGACTGTTACATAAACAGTGCATCAGACTGTTATGTCCACAGACTGTTACATACACAGTGCATCAGACTGTTATATCCACAGACAGTTACATACACAGTGCATAAGCCTGTTGCCTTTACAGTGCATCAGACTGTTGTATCCACAGACTGTTACATACACAGTGCATCAGACTGTTATATCCACAGACTGTACATACACAGTGCATCAGACTGTTATATCCACAGACTGTTACATACACAGTGCATCAGACTGTTACATACACAGTGCATCAGACTGTTATATCCACAGACTGTTACATACACAGTGCATCAGACTGTTACATAAACAGTGCATCAGACTGTTATGTCCACAGACTGTTACATACACAGTGCATCAGACTGTTATATCCACAGACAGTTACATACACAGTGCATAAGCCTGTTGCCTTTACAGTGCATCAGACTGTTGTATCCACAGACTGTTACATACACAGTGCATCAGACTGTTATATCCACAGACTGTACATACACAGTGCATCAGACTGTTATATCCACAGACTGTTACATACACAGTGCATCAGACTGTTACATACACAGTGCATCAGACTGTTATATCCACAGACTGTTACATACACAGTGCATCAGAATGTTACATAAACAGTGCATCAGACTGTTATATCCACAGACTGTTACGTACACAGTGCATAAGCCTGTTACCTCCACAGTGCATCAGACTGTTATATCCAGACTTTACATACACAGTGCATCAGACTGTTATGTCCACAGACTGTTACATACACAGTGCATCAGACTGTTATATCCACAGACTGTTACATACACAGTGCATCAGACTGTTATATCCACAGACAGTTACATACACAGTGCATAAGCCTGTTACCTTTACAGCGCATCAGACTGTTATATCCACAGACTGTACATACACAGTGCATCAGACTGTTATATCCACAGACTGTACATACACAGTGCATCAGACTGTTACATAAACAGTGCATCAGACAGTTATATCCACAGACTGTTACGTACACAGTGCATAAGCCTGTTACCTCCACAGTGCATCAGACTGTTATATCCACAGACTGTTACATGCACAGTGCATCAGACTGTTACACACACAGTGCATCAGACTGTTATAACCACAGACTGTTACATACACAGTGCATCATCCTGTTACATCCACAGTGCATTAGACTTTCATACACAGTGCATCAGACTGTTGCATCCACAGTGCATCAGACTGTTGCATCCACAGTGCATCAAACTGTTATAGCCAAAGTACATTAGACTGTAACATACGCAGACTACCGTATTACATCCACAGTGCATTAGACTGTTACATACACAGTGCATCAAGCCTGTTACCTCTAAAGTGCATCAGACTGTTACATACATAGTGCATTAGACTGTTAGAGACACTGTGCAATAAAGATAACTATTTTCTACCACACCTATAACACTTAAGAACACACTTATATGATTACTGTAGTTTAGTGTGTTGTGATTTAGTTTTTTCTTTTGTTATCATCCATACGTAGTGCAATGGTTAGTGCACAGTATGTCACACTTTTAGTTTTCATGATGCATTTATTACTTTGAGCTTTTCATGATGTATTTATTACATCTGTTAAAAATAATAATAATAATACTAATAGTAATTGTAATAATAATAATAGCAATAATACTGAGATTAATAGTAATAATATTATTATTAGTATTATTACTATTGATATTATTATCATTATTAATAATAATAATAATAATAATATTAATAGGCAGCACGGTGGAAAGAGGGGTTAGTGCATCTGCCTCACAAAACGAGTAGTTCTGGGTTTGATCCTGCGCTTGGGAATTTTCTGTGTGGAGTTTGCATGTTCTACATGTGACCGCAGGAGTTCCCTCCGGGTACTCTGGCTTCCTCCCACCTCCAAAGACATGCACCTGGGGATAGGCCCCTCCCACCTCCAAAGACATGCACCTGGGGATAGGCCCCTCCCACCTCCAAAGACATGCACCTGGGGATAGGCCCCTCCCACCTACAAAGACATGCACCTGGGGATAGGCCCCTCCCACCTACAAAGACATGCACCTGGGGATAGGCCCCTCCCACCTCAAAAAGACATGCACCTGGGGATAGGCCCCTCCCACCTCCAAAGACATGCACCTGGGGATAGGCCCCTCCCACCTCCAAAGACATGCACCTGGGGATAGGCCCCTCCCACCTCAAAAAGACATGCACCTGGGGATAGGCCCCTCCCACCTCCAAAGACATGCACCTGGGGATAGGCCCCTCCCACCTCCAAAGACATGCACCTGGGGATAGGCCCCTCCCACCTCCAAAGACATGCACCTGGGGATAGGCCCCTCCCACCTCAAAAAGACATGCACCTGGGGATAGGCCCCTCCCACCTCAAAAAGACATGCACCTGGGGATAGGCCCCTCCCACCTCCAAAGACATGCACCTGGGGATAGGCCCCTCCCACCTCCAAAGACATGCACCTGGGGATAGGCCCCTCCCACCTCAAAAAGACATGCACCTGGGGATAGGCCCCTCCCACCTCCAAAGACATGCACCTGGGGATAGGTTGATTGGCAACACTAAATGGTCCCTAGTGTGTGAATGTTGTCTGTCTATCTGTGTTGGCCCTGTGATGAGGTGGTGACTTGTCCAGGGTGTACACCGCCTTCTGCCCGAATGCAGCTGAGATAGGCTCCAGCGCCCCTCGTGACCCTGAAAGGGATAAGCGGTAGAAAGTGGATGGATTGATGGATGTATAATAATAATAATAATAAAGGTAATTATTATTATTATTATTATCATTATAGTAATACTACTACTACTAATAATAATAGTAATAATCCATTGCTTATCCCTTTCAGGGTCAAGAGAGGTGCTGGAGCTTATCTCAGCTACAATCGGGCGGAAGCCAGAGTACACCCTGGACAATAATAAAAACAATAATAATAATAATGGTAATAATAATAATAATAATAATAATAATAATAATAATAATAATAATAATAATACAGGTAATGATAACAGCAGTAATGCTAAAGATGATCAAGCTATCTCACTTTTCTTCACATTCAGAGTTCATGTGCAGTGGAGCAAGGAGCACCTCCCCCCTCCCACCCTCAGCTCCCCCCATCCCACCTCCGTGCCCCCCCCCCCCCCACTGCAGCACCGTACACCCCCCCCCCCTCCACTGCCGCACTGCCAGCAGAGACCATCAACTAATTCAATTTCAACATTATTAGATTTTCTTTGCAGCAGCTGAAGTATGGCTGCCTTCTATCCTACTTAACCCCTCTTCTGCCTCACACACACACACACACACACACACACACACACACACACACACACACACACACACACACACACACACACACACACACACACACACACACACACACTCGCACACACACACACACACACACACACACACACACACACACACACACGCACACACACACTCACGCACACACACACACTCACGCACACACAAATACATGCACTCGCACACACTCGCACACACACACACAGTACCATATTTTCTGCAACATGTTCTGAGCTGTGCAGCCTTTGCTGGTCCCACTTTGTGTTTATGTTGGCAAATTTGTCGACTCACTTCCTGTCCTCAAAGACTCGTTTAGACGACAGCGAATCCAAAACCTTATTTGTCCATTTTTGCCCTGAACATTTGAAGTCCTGCTGGCCAAATGTTGTTCAATCAGAGAGTAACTGGACTCAGATCTGAATTTGACAAATCATGGTATTCACAGACTTTTTCAACATGCATTTTCTTGCCTGTGGATCATGGTGTCACAGTTGCTGCCGTTCTTTATAAACACCAACACACATTCTATTGTCGATCTTTATGTTGAATGGGAAATAACTCTTTTTTTTCAGTTGTTTTATCTTGAAAGGCCCACATATGCGGTCCTCTCCAAGGTTTCTCATAGTCACTGTCACCGACGTCCCACTGGGTGTGAGTTTTTCCTTGCCCTTAAGTGGTCTCTGTACTGCGGATGTCGTCGTGACTTGTGCAGCCCTTTGAGACACTTGTGATTTAGGGCTATGTAAATAAACATTGATTGATTGATTTATGTTGAAAGTGAATTAAAATGTTTTTGATAAGTTGTTTTATGTTGAATGTAAACTAGAAAGTATTTTTATAAGTTGTTTTGTGTTGAATTTGAAATAATAAGTCTCATTATAAGTTGTGTTACGTTGAATTCGAACTAAAAAGTGTTGTTTTGTTTTATGTTGAATATGAAATAAAGTGGGTTTTGTTAAGTTGTTTTATGTTGAATGTGAACTAAAAAGTATTTTTACAAGTTGTTTTATGTTGAATTTTGTCACGGTAGGGGGGGGTTCGCTCTCCCAGGACATGGCGTGCAGGTATAAACATGATTTCATCTTTAACTCAGAAAAGGTGAAAAGAAAATGGTGCACAAGGCGAAACAAAACTAAGACTAAGACTAAACTGTGGACATGAAACAAAAAACACTTGCTGTGGCATGACAATAGCAGCATGGACTTTGGCATAAAAAAGTAGCGTGGACGGAGCATGAAAAGAACACAAAGACGGCAGGGCGACGGACTGGCAAAGACCAGCTTCAATACTGCCTCTGATTAGTGCTCAGGAAGCAGGTGAGCGGGAGAGCACTAATCAGAGACAGGTGAACACAATGAGTAACCATGGCGACAAAAGAAGGAGCGAAAAAAAACAGGAACTTAAAGAATCTACAGAACATAACCAAACAAGACGTGATCAAAAAGAAAGAAAAGACATGACAGAATTTGAAATGAACAAGTGTTTTTATAATTTGCTGTAATTTGCTTTGTGTTGAATGTAAACTAAAAAAATATTTTTTACAAATTGTTTCATGTTGAATGTGAAATAAGAAGTTTATTGCACTTTTGTTGTTGAATGTGAACTAAAGTCTTGTTTTTCACATTGAATGTGAAATAGAAAGTTGTATGTAAGTTGAATTATGTTGTATGTGAACTAAAAGTGTTTTTATGAATTGTTTTTTCTTGAATGTAAACTAAAAAGTATTTTTGAGTTGTTTATGTTTAATGTGAAATAAAAAGTTTATTGCATTTTTCTTGTTGATTGTGAACTAAAGTTGTGTTTTTCACTTTGAAAGTGAAACAAAAAGGGTTTTGTTCAAAGTTGTTTACAATGAATGTGTTAGATTGTGGCTTAGTGTTGTATTGGTCGTGACCCCAGGATGCAGAGACAGCAGAACATGTATTTGATGAAGGTGGAGCCCGACTTAAACAACTTATTGGGGTGTTAGCATTTACTGCTCAATTGTAGCCAATATGTACTGTACTGTGCAATCTACTAATAATATGTACTGTACTGTGCAATCTACTAATAATATGTACTGTACTGTGCAATCTACTAATAATATGTACTGTACTGTGACATCTACTAATAATATGTACTGTACTGTGCAATCTACTAATAATATGTACTGTACTGTGCAATCTACTAATAATATGTACTGTACTGTACAATCTACTAATAATATGTACTGTACTGTACAATCTACTAATAATATGTACTGTACTGTACAATCTACTAATAATATGTACTGTACTGTACAATCTACTAATAATATGTACTGTACTGTGCAATCTACTAATAATATGTACTGTACTGTGCAATCTACTAATAATATGTACTGTACTGTGTAGTCTACTAATAATATGTACTGTACTGTGCAATCTACTAATAATATGTACTGTACTGTACAATCTACTAATAATATGTACTGTACTGTGCAATCTACTAATAATATGTACTGTACTGTGTAGTCTACTAATAATATGTACTGTACTGTGCAATCTACTAATAATATGTACTGTACTGTGCAATCTACTAATAATATGTACTGTACTGTACAATCTACTAATAATATGTACTGTACTGTACAATCTACTAATAATATGTACTGTACTGTGCAATCTACTAATAATATGTACTGTACTGTGCAATCTACTAATAATATGTACTGTACTGTACAATCTACTAATAATATGTACTGTACTGTACAATCTACTAATAATATGTACTGTACTGTGTAGTCTACTAATAATATGTACTGTACTGTGCAATCTACTAATAATATGTACTGTACTGTACAATCTACTAATAATATGTACTGTACTGTGCAATCTACTAATAATATGTACTGTACTGTGTAGTCTACTAATAATATGTACTGTACTGTGCAATCTACTAATAATATGTACTGTACTGTGCAATCTACTAATAATATGTACTGTACTGTACAATCTACTAATAATATGTACTGTACTGTACAATCTACTAATAATATGTACTGTACTGTACAATCTACTAATAATATGTACTGTACTGTGCAATCTACTAATACAAGTTTCAATCAATCAATCAATGACACAAGCAATGAAGTGACGAAAGCGCAAAGATAAACCATTCACTCACTCATTCATTCATTCAGAGAGGCGTAAAAAGCACAAATGGCAAAGCAACACGTTGAGGTTCCAAGAACATGACGCTGGCATAAGGAGCATCCTGATTACTGATTGCCACCAGGTGAGTCTTGCATACAGACTTTTTGCAAATATTAGCTCTTTTGGAATTTGATGCCTGCAACATGTTTCAAAAAGCTGGCACAAGTGGCAAAAAAGAGTGATAAAGTTGAGGAATGCTCATCAAAGACTTATTTGGAACATGCCACAGGTGAACAGGCTAATTGGGAACAGGTGGGTGCCATGATTGGCTATAAAAGCAGCTTCCATGAAATGCTCACTCATTCACAAACAAGGACGGGGCGAGGGTCACCACTTTGTCAACAAATGCCTGAGCAAATTGATTAAGAACAACATTTTTCAACAAGGAATTTAAGGATTTCACCATCTATGCTCTGTAATATCATCAAAAGGTTGAGAGAATGTGGAGAAATCACTGCACGTAAGCCATGATATTACGCAGCTTCCATCCCTCAGGCGCTACTGCATTAAAAATCCACAACAGTGTAAAGGATATCATCACATGGCCTCAGGAACACTTCAGAAAACCACTGTCAGTAACTACAGTTGGTCGCTACATCTATAAGTGCAAGTTAAAACTCTACTATGCAAAGCCACAGCCATTTATCAACAACACCCAGAAACACTTCTCTGGGCCCGAGCTCATCTAAGATGGACTGATGCAAAGTGGAAAAGTGTTCTGTGGTCTGATGAGTCCACATTTCAAATTGTTTTTGGAAACTGTGGACAACGTGTCCCCTGGGCAAAATAGGAAAAGAACCATGGGGACTGTTCTAGGGTGAAAGTGTGGTAGTCAGCATGTGTGATGGTATGGGGGTGTATTAGTGAACAAGACATGGGTAACTTACACATGTGTGATGGTATGGGGGTGTATTAGTGAACAAGACATGGGTAACTTACACATGTGTGATGGTATGGGGGTGTATTAGTGAACAAGGCATGGGTAGCTTACACATGTGTGATGGTATGGGGGTGTATTAGTGGCCAAGGCATGGGTAACTTACACATCTGTGATGGTATGGGGGTGCATTAGTGGCCAAGACATGGGTAACTTACACATGTGTGATGGTATGGGGGTGTATTAGTGGCCAAGACATGGGTAACTTACACATGTGTGATGGTATGGGGGTGTATTAGTGGCCAAGACATGGGTAACTTACACATGTGTGATGGTATGGGGGTGTATTAGTGAACAAGACATGGGTAACTTACACATGTGTGATGGTATGGGGGTGTATTAGTGAACAAGACATGGGTAACTTACACATGTGTGATGGTATGGGGGTGTATTAGTGGCCAAGGCATGGGTAACTTACACATCTGTGATGGTATGGGGGTGCATTAGTGGCCAAGACATGGGTAACTTACACATGTGTGATGGTATGGGGGTGTATTAGTGGCCAAGACATGGGTAACTTACACATGTGTGATGGTATGGGGGTGCATTAGTGGCCAAGACATGGGTAACTTACACATGTGTGATGGTATGGGGGTGTATTAGTGGCCAAGACATGGGTAACTTACACATGTGTGATGGTATGGGGGTGTATTAGTGAACAAGACATGGGTAACTTACACATGTGTGATGGTATGGGGGTGTATTAGTGAACAAGGCATGGGTAGCTTACACATGTGTGATGGTATGGGGGTGTATTAGTGGCCAAGGCATGGGTAACTTACACATCTGTGATGGTATGGGGGTGCATTAGTGGCCAAGACATGGGTAACTTACACATGTGTGATGGTATGGGGGTGTATTAGTGGCCAAGACATGGGTAACTTACACATGTGTGATGGTATGGGGGTGTATTAGTGGCCAAGACATGGGTAACTTACACATGTGTGATGGTATGGGGGTGTATTAGTGAACAAGACATGGGTAACTTACACATGTGTGATGGTATGGGGGTGTATTAGTGAACAAGACATGGGTAACTTACACATGTGTGATGGTATGGGGGTGTATTAGTGGCCAAGGCATGGGTAACTTACACATCTGTGATGGTATGGGGGTGCATTAGTGGCCAAGACATGGGTAACTTACACATGTGTGATGGTATGGGGGTGTATTAGTGGCCAAGACATGGGTAACTTACACATGTGTGATGGTATGGGGGTGCATTAGTGGCCAAGACATGGGTAACTTACACATGTGTGATGGTATGGGGGTGTATTAGTGGCCAAGACATGGGTAACTTACACATGTGTGATGGTATGGGGGTGTATTAGTGAACAAGACATGGGTAACTTACAGATGTGTGATGGTATGGGGGTGTATTAGTGAACAAGACATGGGTAACTTACACATGTGTGATGGTATGGGGGTGTATTAGTGAACAAGACATGACTAACTTACACATGTGTGATGGTATGGGGGTGTATTAGTGAACAAGACATGACTAACTTACACATGTGTGATGGTATGGGGGTGTATTAGTGAACAAGGCATGGGTAACTTACACATGTGTGATGGTATGGGGGTGTATTAGTGAACAAGACATGACTAACTTACACATGTGTGATGGTATGGGGGTGTATTAGTGGCCAAGACATGGGTAACTTACACATGTGTGATGGTATGGGGGTGTATTAGTGAACAAGACATGGGTAACTTACACATGTGTGATGGTATGGGGGTGTATTAGTGAACAAGGCATGGGTAACTTACACATGTGTGATGGTATGGGGGTGTATTAGTGGCCAAGGCATGGGTAACTTACACATCTGTGATGGTATGGGGGTGCATTAGTGGCCAAGACATGGGTAACTTACACATGTGTGATGGTATGGGGGTGTATTAGTGGCCAAGACATGGGTAACTTACACATGTGTGATGGTATGGGGGTGTATTAGTGAACAAGACATGGGTAACTTACACATGTGTGATGGTATGGGGGTGTATTAGTGGCCAAGACATGGGTAACTTACACATGTGTGATGGTATGGGGGTGTATTAGTGGCCAAGACATGGGTAACTTACACATGTGTGATGGTATGGGGGTGTATTAGTGAACAAGACATGGGTAACTTACACATGTGTGATGGTATGGGGGTGTATTAGTGGCCAAGACATGGGTAACTTACACATGTGTGATGGTATGGGGGTGTATTAGTGAACAAGACATGGGTAACTTACACATGTGTGATGGTATGGGGGTGTATTAGTGAACAAGACATGGGTAACTTACACATGTGTGATGGTATGGGGGTGTATTAGTGGCCAAGACATGGGTAGCTTACACATGTGTGATGGTATGGGGGTGTATTAGTGAACAAGACATGGGTAACTTACACATGTGTGATGGTATGGGGGTGTATTAGTGGCCAAGACATGGGTAACTTACACATGTGTGATGGTATGGGGGTGTATTAGTGCCCAAGGCATGGGTAACTTACACATCTGTGATGGTATGGGGGTGCATTAGTGGCCAAGACATGGGTAACTTACACATGTGTGATGGTATGGGGGTGCATTAGTGGCCAAGACATGGGTAACTTACACATGTGTGATGGTATGGGGGTGTATTAGTGAACAAGACATGGGTAACTTACACATGTGTGATGGTATGGGGGTGTATTAGTGGCCAAGACATGGGTAACTTACACATGTGTGATGGTATGGGGGTGTATTAGTGAACAAGACATGGGTAACTTACACATGTGTGATGGTATGGGGGTGTATTAGTGAACAAGACATGGGTAACTTACACATGTGTGATGGTATGGGGGTGTATTAGTGGCCAAGACATGGGTAACTTACACATGTGTGATGGTATGGGGGTGTATTAGTGAACAAGACATGGGTAACTTACACATGTGTGATGGTATGGGGGTGTATTAGTGGCCAAGACATGGGTAACTTACACATGTGTGATGGTATGGGGGTGTATTAGTGCCCAAGGCATGGGTAACTTACACATGTGTGATGGTATGGGGGTGTATTAGTGAACAAGACATGGGTAACTTACACATGTGTGATGGTATGGGGGTGTATTAGTGGCCAAGACATGGGTAACTTACACATGTGTGATGGTATGGTGGCGACTTGTCCAGGGTGTACCCTGCCTTCCGCCCGATTGTAGCTGAGATAGGCGCCAGCGCCCCCCGCAACCCCGAAAGGGAATAAGCGGTAGAAAATGGATGGATGGATGGATGATGGTATGGGGGTGTATTAGTGAACAAGACATGGGTAACTTACACATGTGTGATGGTATGGGGGTGTATTAGTGAACAAGACATGGGTAACTTACACATGTGTGATGGTATGGGGGTGTATTAGTGGCCAAGACATGGGTAACTTACACATGTGTGATGGTATGGGGGTGTATTAGTGAACAAGACATGGGTAACTTACACATGTGTGATGGTATGGGGGTGTATTAGTGAACAAGACATGGGTAACTTACACATGTGTGATGGTATGGGGGTGTATTAGTGCCCAAGGCATGGGTAACTTACACATGTGTGATGGTATGGGGGTGTATTAGTGGCCAAGACATGGGTAACTTACACATGTGTGATGGTATGGGGGTGTATTAGTGGCCAAGACATGGGTAACTTACACATGTGTGATGGTATGGGGGTGTATTAGTGAACAAGACATGACTAACTTACACATGTGTGATGGTATGGGGGTGTATTAGTGAACAAGACATGACTAACTTACACATGTGTGATGGTATGGGGGTGTATTAGTGAACAAGACATGACTAACTTACACATGTGTGATGGTATGGGGGTGCATTAGTGAACAAGACATGGGTAACTTACACATGTGTGATGGTATGGGGGTGTATTAGTGCCCAAGGCATGGGTAACTTACACATGTGTGATGGTATGGGGGTGTATTAGTGAACAAGACATGGGTAACTTACACATGTGTGATGGTATGGGGGTGTATTAGTGGCCAAGGCATGGGTAACTTACACATGTGTGATGGTATGGGGGTGTATTAGTGGCCAAGGCATGGGTAACTTACACATCTGTGAAGGCACCATTGGTGCTGAAAGGTACATACAGCTTTTGGAGCAACATATGTTGTTATCATGGACACCCCTGCTTATTTCAGCAAGACAATGCCAATCCATGTGTTACAACAGCGTGGCTTCATAGTAAAATAGTGCGGGTACTAGACTGGCCTGCCTGTAGTCCAGACATTGAAAATGTGTGAAGCTAAAATATGAGGCAGGAGACTGTTGAACAACTTAAGCTGTACATCAAACAAGAATGGGAAAGAATTCCACTTCAAAAATGTGTCTCCTCAGTTCCCAAACCTGCACTGAGTGTTGTTCAAAGGAAAGGCCATGTAACACACTGGTAAAAATATATTTTTTGCCATGTGTTGCTGCCATTAAATTCTAACTTCATGATTATTTGCAAAAAAAGAAGAAAGTTTGTCAGTGTGAAGATGAAATATCTTGTGTTTGCAGTCTATTCAATTGAATATAAGTTGAAAATGATTTGTTGTATTTTCTTTTTATTTAGCATTTACACAAGCTGACAACTTCACTGCTTTTGTAGTTTGCACATCCCTATTACGAAAAAAGTTAAAACAAGATATTTTTGTATCATTTCCTGTTCAACATTCTGCTGCATCACACACTCCATCAGCTGTTACGATATGCTGTTAGGATAGATTGTTACGATAGGTTATTACTATTGATTGTTACAATTGATTATTCTGACGTTTTTTTACGATAATTTGTTACAACAGAGATTGTTACGATTGATTATTACGTCAAATTGTTATGATGGATTAATACGATAGATTGTTACAAAAGATTGTTACAATACAGTGGTATGAAAAATTGTGACAATAAATTGTTACGATAGATTAATACAAACGAGTGTTACGGTAGAATGTTATGATAGATTTTTTACAATAAATTGTTGTGATAGATCCTTATGATAGATTGTTAAGACAGATTGTTACAATAGAGTGCTACAATAGATTTTTACGATTGATTGTTCCGATTGATTGTTACAATACATCGTTATGATAGATTGTTATGATAATGTGTTATGATAATTTTTTACAATCGATTGTTACAATAGATTGTTATGATAGATTGCCCCGTTAGATTGTCACGATAGATTGTTACGTTATATTGTTATGGTAGATTGTTATAAAAGAGGAATATGATAGATTGTTACGTTATATTGTTACAATAGATTGTTGCGATGGATTGTTACAATAGGTTGTTTTGATAGATTGTTACGTTAGATAGTTACGGTAGATTGTTACGATAGATTGTTACAATAGATTGGTTTGATAGATTGTTTCATTAGATAGTTACGGTATATTGTTACAAGAGAGGATTATGATAGATTTTTTTGTTAGATTGTTACAATAGACGATTATTATAGATTGTTATTTTAGAGTGTTTTGATACATTGTTATGATTGATTGTTATTTTAGATTGTTACGATACGTTTTTACAGTAGATGGTTGTGAGAGATTATTACGATCAATTGTTACGACAATTTTTTACAATTGTTATAGTAGATTGTTATGATAGATTCTTACGATAGATTGATACGATAAATTGTTACGATATATTTTTCGATAGAGTGTTATGGTAAATTGTTACAATATAGTGTCACAATAGACTTTTACAATAGATTGTTACGATAGATGGTTACAAAATATTGTTACAATAGTGTTATGATATATTGTTACAATAGATTGTTACGATAGATTGTTATGGTAGAGTGTTAAGGTAAAGTGTTACGATATATTGTTGCAATAGGTTGTTACGATCGATTATTAGAATAGAATGTTACGGTAGAGTGTGACATAGTGTGTTATGATATATCGTTATGATAGATTGTTACGATAGTTTTACGATATATTGTTACAATGAGATGTTTCTACCTGTCCTGCTCAGTCGGCTGAGGACTGGTTTAGTTTTTGTGGATGTGCAGGTCAAGGAGCTGGAGGAGGTGGAGATGCTTTACCCATCCTGGGCTGCAAGACTATCCTGTGTCCTTTAGTCCAGCTCTCCTGGACTCACTTTTCATGATTATTGAATTAGAATCCTTAAAGCGAGATCTTCACCAGCTGCTCTCGTGTGATGCCATCCATCTCTCACCTTATTGGAGCCCCTAAAAGCTTTCTGACTGCCTCCTAATGGGGGCACAGCACCAGGACTGGGGGTCAGGGGGGGCCCAGGACTCAGCATTGGACCTCAACCCAGTGGAGCTCCTAGTTCTCCACTACAATGGACACAACACACGTAATATCAGAACTACTTAACTGACTTTCTTACATGCTTTTACTTTGCTGCTTGAGAAATGTTGTTCTTAATCAATTTGCTCAGGCATTTGTTGACAAAGTGGTGACCCTCACCCCGTCCTTGTTTGTGAATGAGTGAGCATTTCATGGAAGCTGCTTTTATAGCCAATCATGGCACCCACCTGTTCCCAATTAGCCCGCACACCTGTGGCATGTTCCAAATAAGTCTTTGATGAGCATTCCTCAACTTCATCAATATTTATTGCCAATTGTGCCAGCTTTTTGGAAACATCATCAAATTCCAAAGTTTGTCAGTGTGAAGATGAAATATCTTGTCTTTGCAGTCTATTCAATTAAATATAAGTTGAAAAGGATTTGTTGTATTCTCTTTTTATTTAGCATTTACACAAGGTGACAACTTCACTGCTTTTGTACTTTGTAGATTATATAGATATTTAAATAGCACATGTGGTTATAGATAGATATAGATAAGTGATTGGTACATATATGTATATATATATATACATATATATATATATATATATATATATATATATATATACAAACCCCGTTTCCATATGAGTTGGGAAATGGTGTTTGATGTAAATATAAACAGAATACAATGATTTGCAAATCCTCTTCAAGCCATATTCAGTTGAATATGCTACAAAGACAACATATTTCATGTTCAAACTCATAAACTTTTTATTTTGCAAATAATCATTAACTTTAGAATTTGATGCCAGCAACACATGACAAAGAAATTGTGAATGGTGGCAATAAATACTGATCAAGTTGAGGAATGCTCATCAAACACTTATTTGGAACATCCCACAGGTGTGCAGGCTAATTGGGAACAGGTGGGTGCCATGATTGGCTATAAAAACAGCTCCTCAAAAAATGCTCAGTCTTTCACAAGAAAGGATGGGGCGAGGTACACCCCTTTGTCCACAACTGCGTGAGCAAATAGTCAAACAGTTTAAGAACAAACTTTCTCAAAGTGACATTGCAAGAAATTTAGGGATTTCAACATCTACGCTCCATAATATCATCAAAAGGTTCAGAAAATCTGGAACAATCACTCCACGTAAGCGGCATGGCTGGAAACCAACATTGAATGACCGTGACCTTCCATCCCTCAGACAGCACTGTATCAAAAACCGTCATCAATCTCTAAAGGATATCACCACATGGGCTCAGGAACACTTCAGAGAACCACTGTCACTAGATACAGTTTGTCGCTACATCTGTAAGTGCAAGTTAAAGCTCTACTATGCAAAGCGAAAGCCATTTATCAACAACATCCGGAAACGCCGCCGGCTTCTCTGGGCCTCAGATCACCTAAGCTGGACTGATGCAAAGTGGAAAAGTGTTCTGTGGTCTGACGAGTCCACATTTCAAATTGACCGAAGGGGAAGCGAACCATCCAGACTGTTATCGATGCAAAGTTCAAAAGCCAGCATGTGTGATGGTATGGGGGTGCATTAGTGGCCAAGGCATGGGTATCTTACACATCTGTGAAGGCACCATTAATGCTGAAAGGTACATACGGGTTTTGGAACAACATATGCTGCAATCTAAGCCCCATCATTTTCATGGACGCCCCTACTTATTTCAGCAAGACAATGCCAGGCCACATTCAGCACGTGTTACAACAGCATGGCTTCATAAAAAAAAGAGTGTGGGTACTTTCCTGGCCCGCCTGCAGTCCAGACCTGTCTCCCATGGAAAATGTGTGGTGCATTATGAAGCGTAAAATAGGAGAGCGGAGACCCCAGACTGTTGAAGGACTGAAGCTCTACATAAAACAAGAATGGGAAAGAATTCCACTTTCAAAGCTTCAACAATTAGTTTCCTCAGTTTCCAAACATTTATTGAGTGTTGTTAAAAGAAAAGGTGATGTAACACAGTGGTGAACATGCCCTTTCCCAACTACTTTGGCACTTGTTGCAGCCATGAAATTCTAAGTTAATTATTATTTGCAAAAGGAAAATAAAGTTGATCAATTTGAACATCAAATATGTTGTCTTTGTAGCATATTCAACTGAATATGGCTTGAAAACGATTTGCAAATCATTGTATTCTGTTTATATTTACATCTGACACAATTTGCCAACTTATAAGGAAACAGGGTTTGTACTTCCAGCTGAAAGAACTAAATGGAAGGATGATACATATTTCATATCAGTCTGGAGAAGCGGTAAGTCTTCAAAAGATGGCGCATCTCTACTTCCTGCACACCGACAAACATGAAAGCACACCACTGTGATCTTTGACTTGTGCTCGTTGTTAGAAATCTTTCTAAATAAAATCAATAATTGAGTTACAAGCCAACAATGGAAATGAGGAGGAGCTGCACGCTCGCTACACACTGCGGGAAAACTACACGGATTTGTCATCCTGACAGTGGGCTGGCTCTGCAGAAAATAACACACACACACACACACACACACATACACACACAGACACACACACATACACACGCACACACACACACACACATACACACACACACACACTCTTGTATTTGTCACCTTTTTGAGACTTCCGACTAATGCCTACATCTTTAGGCGCAGCCTTTCTAGATCTATAAAGAAGTGTATTTACAACATGAATAATACATACAGGTACATACTATGCACATATAAAAAAGTTGGAATTTCACAAGAAAAACTTAAAATGTTTACAGTTTTATAATAAAAGTCCTCATTTTACTCAACACAAGTCAACATTTTACAAGAAAAACTGAACATTGGTGCAATATTATGATAAAAGTTAGAATTTTACTCAATAACAGTCGCAATTTTACAAGAAAAGCTGAACATTTTGGCAATTTTATGAAAAAAGTTGTCATTTTACTCGACAAAAGTCACAATTTTCCAAGAAAACTTAAAAAATGTTGGCAATATTATAATAATAATCGAAATTTACTTGGCAAAATGATGACAAAAGTCACCATTTTACCAAAAAATTGGCAATATTGTGATAAAAGTCTGAATTTTATTTGAAAAATTTCACCATTTTGCATAAAAAAGTCATAATTTTACATTAAAAAGTAATAGTCTTAGGAAAAAATATTGCAATGTTACAGAAACAGAAATAATATGAGAAATTGTTTCCAATTTTATAAGAAAAAAGTCAACACATTGTGAGAAAAAGACTGATTTTACTTTTTTTTTTAAATATTTAGTTATTGTTTTTTAATCTTCCTTATTTAGTTCAAGTTATTACTCTATGTCTCTATATACATATTCATTTGATTTCTTAAATTCATTTTGGCCAAAGGGGGCGCATTTCCCTTTCTTACACACACTTGTTATTTCATATGTTGACCAGAGGGGGAGCACTTTTTAAATTTGAGAATCCCTCCTTTTTGGGACCAGCCTCATTTTGATAGGTGTCACCAGCAGGGGTGCAAACGAGATCCCTATCTTTTGTTATTTGTAAAGTGTTTAAGGCCGATGACAAAGAAGTCAGGGACCACAGATGGCCCCTGTGCCGCACTTTGGGCAAGCCAGCTGTAGAAGCTGACAGTTAATGGCCACTATGGTCTTGGTAGCGTAGTGTATTTGTTCATGGTGTGCTCACACTCGGCTTGTCTTATCTCAGCACCGGAAGTGGTAAAGTCAGCTGTTCACCTGGCGGTCCTTCTTTAGCTGCCATCTTGTTTGATCACATATCGCTGCCTTTGAACCTGTCAATCTTTACTTTTGTATGCACATTAAATCAACAACAACAAAACTCCTGACTTTGGAGCAATGTTCAGAGAATGTAGTATTTGCTTCTCTATTAGATGCAATGTTATTAGGACCAGGATTTCTTTGTTCACGTCTCCTCATATGGAAGATACTTGTCATTTTTCATGTCTCAAGAAGGCAAGAAATACAAGAACACAAACACACACACACACACACACACACACACACACATGCACACTAAACAAGCTTAAATAACACCTCAACTTTCTTCTGCTGGCTGCTTCAATTCAAGAGCCTTTAACAGTTCTGTAATGTGATTAGAGGCCAGCTAATGGCTCTCCTTCTGCTCCGCCCAGACAGACAGACACACACACGCACACACACACACACGCACACGCTGACGCACATGCACACGCACACACACACACACACACACACACACACACTGCAGAGGAGAAGCAACATCTGCAAAGTGAGGAGGGAGAAGATGAGGAGTGTGTTTGCATGCAAGTGAGGAAGAGAAGGTGGTGGTGGGGTGGGGGGGGGGGGGGGGGTCGGTGGACCGTCAGCCAATCCCCTTCCGCCTTTCCCCGACGTCCCCCTCCCCAAATCCACAGGGAGGGGAGGCAGAGACAGGTGCATTTCTCCACAAATGGAGTTAGCGAGACATGCCACATCCAATTGTGCTAAATTGATGTGAGAGTTTGTGATGTCTTTTACAGCAAAGGTCAGCAGACCAACACATCCATCTGCTGCTCACACACACACACACACACACACGCACACGCACACGCACGCACGCACGCACGCACGCACGCACACACGCACGCACACACACACACACGCACACACACACACACACACACGCACACACACACACACTCACGCACGCACGCACACGCATGCAACCACGCAAATGCACGCACACGCAGGCCCAAACACACACACGCACGCTCGCACGCGCGGACCCACACACACACACACACACACACACACACACACACACACACACACACACACACACACACACACACACACACACATATATACATATATAACATATGTACATACAGTAGATATAGATATATATGTATACATATGTATATATAGTTGTGTATAGATGTACATCGTTGTATACATATTGTATTTTCGTACGGTATATGTAAAGTATTGTGTGTCTATAGTTATTTATAAATAGTTTTGTGTTGATATATATAGTTGTAAACATATTGTATTGTTGTACCTATATAGTTTTGTGTATATATAGTTGTAAATATTGTATATATGTGTGCGTGGATATATAGTCATCATTGTCACCGACGTCCCACTGGGTGTGAGTTTTCCTTGCCCTTATGTGGGCCTACCGAGGATGTTGTAGTGGTTTGTGCAGCCCTTTGAGACACTAGTGATTTAGGGCTATATAAGTAAACATTGATTGATTGATTGATTGATATATATATATATATGTGTGTGTAGTTTTTTGTGTATATAGTTGTATATATAATGTATTGTTTAATATATATAATATTGTGCATATATAGTTTATCTTATAAAGTATTATTCGGTATATATAGTTGTATATGTATATATAGTTGTGTTTATATATATATATATATATAAACACAACTATATATACATATATATTATATATAATGTATTGTTTTGTAGACATAGTTGGATACATATTTTATTGTTTTATATTTCAAGTTGTGGGTGGATATAGTTGTATTAATATATTGTATTCTTTCATATTTATAATGTTGGGTGGATATAATTGTATACATATTCTATTGTTTTACATTTATAGTTTTGGAAAGATATAAGTCTATACATACTTAATTGTTGTACATGTATAATTGTGGGTACATAAAGGTGTATACAAATATAATGTATTACACATTTTCAGAAACACCCAGAAATCCCCTTTCAGGGCTCATAGCCTGAAGCATCACACTAATTATGTCATACATTACACGCCAAATCTTATGTTATGTAATATATAATGTGCGACACAAAATATCATATATTATACGCTATAACATATGTAATGTAATATATAATATACGACTTATGTCATATATAATATGACATAAATGTTATATAATATAGAATATACGTCAATAAATATCATATTATACACCATATCATATTATATATATGTAATATACAACATAAAATATCAAATATTAAATGCTATAGCATATATTATGTCAAATATAATGTAGGACATAATAATACTAATATGCTGTATTTCTTTCAAAGCTGCAGTATTGATGTGGATGCTGAGCCATGATGTTGACACCCTGGTCACAAGTGAGGTCTCCCTATTTGGGATCTTCATAGACCACCACAGACCGGACTTGTCATCACTTCCAAGTCAGGCGATCCAGGAATGAAAGCCAGCAGCCTGGCGGCCATGTGGAGTGGCGGCCAGGAGACGGAGGAGGAGCAATAACCTTGATGTGATCAGCCAAGATGGCGGCGGCCAGGTGACAGCCTGATGAACTTTCTATTGGATTTAGAAGAAGCACTCGCACGCTGCATGTGAAAGTGATGGCCAATATGTCTTCATACTGTAAGAAATATTACATTGATAGGCAATGTGTGTTCATACTGTAAGAAATATTACATTGATAGGCAATATGTGTTCATACTGTAAGAAATATTACATTGATAGGCAATGTGTGTTCATACTGTAAGAAATATTACATTGATAGGCAATGTGTGTTCATACTGTAAGAAATATCACATTGATAGGCAATATGAGAAAAAAAATTGGTCTAAACCTAGGCCCCTGGAGAGGGGATCCAGACTGAGGCCATGGGGAAAAACAACTCATAGCCATAGCACACATAAGCATGTGTATAAGAAGGAAACATGAAAGAACACAAAGGACATAAAAGACATTAAGCTGATGCAACCAGACACTCTTACACACATACATGAGTAACGCGTAAAAGGAAGATATACACTGTGGGGGCCTACACCATCGCCTGCTGGGGTGGGGGGAGCATGACCAGAGACAGGAGCGGACCCAACTAAGCAACCAAGAGAGCCGACTCCACTCTCGGCCAGTGTCCAGTCCGCATTTGCTGAGCAAGGATACGTCTAAGGAGACTGAGGTGTCCGAGTCTGACACCTGCTCATGCAGCCAAGACACTGTGAAGCCTCTCCGTCCCGGCGCTCAGTGCGAGCTCCCAAGTCCTGTCTCTTCATCCACAATCCCCCCAGTATCTCCAAACTCTGCAATCCTGTCTCCTCATCCACATACTGTAAATGATGAATAAATAAATGGGTTGTACTTGTGTAGCGCTTTTCTACCTTTAAGGTACTCAAAGCACTTTGACACTACTTCCACATTCACACACACATTCACACACTGATGGAGGGAGCTGCCATGCAAGGCGCTAACCAGCACCCATCAGGAGCAAGGGTGAAGTGTCTTGCTCAGGACACAACGGACCTGACGAGGTTGGTACTAGGTGGGGATTGAACCAGGGACCCTCGAGTTGCGCACAGCCACTCTTCCACTGCGCCACGCCGTCCCACAAGTTCACAAAAACACACTGCAGAAATCATGAAAGTGCCACACCTTGTCACACAGTCCCAAAGGGTCCCCAACCAAAAGGCAAAAAATATATATATATGTATATATGTACATATATATATATATATATATACATATATATATATATATATATACATATATATATATATATATATATATATATATATATATATATATATATATATATATATATATATATATATAAGAGGGAAACAAAAGGATGACACAAGAGCACAGAGCTCCTGCCATCTCTCTTATATATAAGAAAAATACATTATGTTATTTACATGTTATAAATAAATCACATATATTTATTCTTCACATATATATGACATATATATGTGAAGAATAAATATATGTGATTTACATGTTACGCAGGTCACCGGGGCCCCCCTCTGGAGCCAGGCCCGGAGTTGGGGCACCATGGCGAGCGCCTGGTGGCCGGTCCTGTCCCCATAGGGCCCGGCCAGGCTCAGCCCGAAGAGGCAACCTGGGTCCCCCCTCCAGTGAGCACACCACTCATGGGAGGGCCATAGAGGTCGGGTGGGATGTGAGCTGGACGGAAGGCCAAGGCAGGGCACTTGGCGGTCTGATCCTCGGCTACAGAAGCTAGCTCTTGGGACGTGGAACGTCACCTCACTGGGGGGGAAAGAGCCTGAGCTAGTGCGCGAGGTGGAGAAGTTCCGGTTAGATATAGTCGGACTCACTTCGACGCACAGCAGGGGCTCTGGAACCACTTCTCTCGAGAGGGGCTGGACTCTCTTCCACTCTGGCGTGGCCAGCAGTGAGAGGCGAAGGGCTGGGGTGGAAATTCTTGTTGCCCCCCGGCTCAAAGCCTGCACATTGGAGTTCAATCCAGTGGACCAGAGGGTAGCCTCCCTCCGCCTTCGAGTGGGGGGACGGGTCCTGACTGTTGTTTGCGTTTACGCACCAAGCAGCAGCACAGAATACCCACCCTTTTTGGGTACACTTGAGGGAGTATTGGAGAGTGGTGATTCCCTTGTCCTACTGGGAGACTTCAACGCTCATGTTGGCAACGACAGTGAAACCTGGAGAGGCGTGATTTGGAAGAATGGCCGCCCGGATCTGAACCCGAGTGGTGTTTTGTTATTGGACTTTTGTGCTCATCACGGATTGTCCATAACAAACACCATGTTCAAACATAAGGGTGTCCATATGTGCACTTGGCACCAGGACACCCTGGGCCGCAGTTCCATGATCGACTTTGTAGTTGTGTCATCGGATTTGCGGCCTCATGTTTTGGACACTCGGGTGAAGAGAGGGGCGGAGCTTTCTACCGATCACCACCTGGTGGTGAGTTGGCTGCGATGATGGGGGAGGATGCCGGACAGACCTGGCAGACCCAAACGCATTGTGAGGGTCTGCTGGGAACGTCTGGCAGAGTCTCCTGTCAGACAAAGTTTCAATTCCCACCTCCGGAAGAACTTTGAACATGTCACGAGGGAGGTGCTGGACATTGAGTCCGAGTGGACCATGTTCCGCACCTCTATTGTCCAGGTGGCCAATTGGAGCTGTGGCCGCAAGGTAGTTGGTGCCTGTCGTGGCGGTAATCCTAGAACCCCTTGGTGGACACGAGCGGTGAGGGATGCCATCAAACTGAAGAAGGAGTCCTATCGGGTTCTTTTGGCTCATAGGACTCCGGAGGCAGCAGACAGGTACCGACAGGCCAAGCGGTGTGCAGCTTCAGTGGTCGCGGAAGCAAAAACTCGGACATGGGAGGAGTTCAGGGAAACTATGGAAAACGACTTCCAGACGTCTTTGAAGCGATTCTGGACCACCATCCGCCGCCTCAGGAAGGGGAAGCAGTGCACTGTCAACACCGTGTATGGTGCGGACGGTGTTCTGTTGACCTCAACTGCGGGTGTTGTGGATCGGTGGAGGGAATACTTCGAAGACCTCCTCAATCCCACCAACACGTCTTCCTATGAGGAAGCAGTGCCTGGGGAGTCTGTGGTGGACTCTCCTATTTCTGGGGCTGAGGTTGCTGAGGTAGTTAACAAGAAGAACCCGGGGGGTGGATGAGACCCGCCCGGAGTTCCTTAAAGCTCTGGATGCTGTGGGGCTGTCTTGGTTGACAAGACTCTGCAGCATCACGTGGACATCGGGGGCGGTACCTCTGGATTGGCAGACCGGGGTGGTGGTTCCTCTCTTTAAGAAAGGGGACCGGAGGGTGTGTTCCAACTACCGTGGGATCACACTCCTCAGCCTTCCCGGTAAGGTTTATTCAGGTGTACTGGAGAGGAGGCTATGCTATGTGATATATTTGTTAATGACATTTGATATATATGTTATGTGATACATATGTTGATATGTGATACATATGTGGATGATATATGATATTTATTTTGATGTCATATATATGTTGACAATATGTCATATAGTTTGAATAAATGTGAGGAAAACATGTGTGAGTTACATGTTGATAATATATGTTGATGATGTGTGATATATATGTTGATAATGTCATATACATTTTGATATGTCATATATATAATGATACGTGACATACATGTTGATGATATGCAATATATATGTTGATAGTGTGTGATATATATTATTAATACAACAGACATTATTAAAACAACATAGATTGTTACTAAAACACATATTAATACAACACATATTATGAATATAAAAAATATTAATACAACACATATTATGAATATAACAAATATTAATACAACACATATTATGAATATAACAAATATTATTACAACACATAATGTTAATAAAACACATACTATGATTACAACACATATTATTAATCCAGCACCTATTTTTAATACAGCACATATTTTTTTAACACAAGACATATTATTAATGCAACACATATTGTTACTTGTTAAGGTCCCTGGAGGTCCGTAAAGGTCCATAAAGAACCGTAAAGGTCCATAAAGGTCCATAGAGGACCAAAAAGGTCCATAAAGGACCAAAAAGGACTAGGAAGGTCCTTTTTTTAATTAATTTATTTTTTTTTTTTTCTGTTTTTGTCCTGTCCAGCTGCTCAGACACATCATATAGTTGATGTGGACGCTCATATCTACTGTACACTTTTACTTTACACAAGAGAAGTGTGAGATACTTCTCTTCTTGCCTTATTTGTATTTGACTTTATTAAATGTATTTATATTATCATTTGGTGCAGCCGGGCCGCAGCAGGAGGGGATAGAAAGAGGAAAAAGGAAGACAGAGGGGGAAATTGTGGGGACAAGAGGGGGATTAGACAGAGAGACAACAACAACATCAGCAAACAACAATAACAATAAAAACAACAACAACAATAGAACAACACCAGCACATACCATATGTACAAATATGATTGCAAAAGTGATAGCAAATAAGCAGTTAGTGAAATAAATAATAATACAGAAATGACAATGAACATTATTACACTACAACTGGAGCAATACAAATACCAATAGAAATATCACTATTGATAATGAACAATACCAATAATGACCTCTATTATCAACAATACACTTGTTCGAATGCAACAATACATATATGTCATCATAACTAGAGGGACACAAGAAAGCAGAAACATGGAGGGGAAGAAAGACAAGCAACCTATATTAACCTTGTAGATTGTTATAGTAAGCTTTGTCAGTGTGCCATGTGTTACCCAGTTTCCGTCCATGGAGGTCCATGAAGGTCCTGAAAGGTCTGTAAAGGTCCATGGAGGTCCTGAAAGGTCCATAAAGCTACATGGAGGTCCTTAACTGTCCTTGGAAGTCCTGAAAGGTCCATGAAGGTCGTTATAGGTCCTTAAAGTTCCGTAAAGATCCATGAAGGTCTGTCAAGGTCCTGAAAGGTCCATCAAGGTCGTTAAAGGCCCTTCATGGTTTACAAAGGTCCGTAAAGGTCTATGGAGGTCCTTAAAGATCTTTAAGGGTCCATAAAGATCCGTAGAGGTCCATGGAGGTCCTAAAGGTCCAGAGGACCATAGAGGTTCATAAAGGTCCATAAAGTTCCGTAAAGGTCCGTAAAGGTCCATGAAGGTACTTAAAGATCTTTAACAGTCCATAAAGGTCTGTAATGGTCCAAGAAAGTCCTTGAAAAGAACCGTAAAGGTCCTTGACGGTCCTTAAAAGTCCACAAAGCTTCTTATAGGTCCTTGAAAGCCCTTAACAAAGGTCCATAAAGGTCCGTAACACTCAATAAAGGTCCGTATACGTCTATTTGAAGGTCCTTAAGATTATTTAAAGGAGCCTTTGAGGACTTTGAAGGATCTTTATGGACCTTGAAGGAGCTTCAAGGACCTTAGGGTCCATAAAGATCCATGAAGGTCCATAAAGGTCCATGAAGGTGTGCTGTAGAAGAAGAGAGGTGACTTGATGGTTGTCATGGCAGCAGAAGCAGACACCTCATCACAAATAAACATGAAGTTAGTGTTAGCAGGTGTTTGTTTGCAAGAAGCTGACTTGATGGTTGTCATGGCAGCAGGAGCAGACACCACATCACAAGTAAACATGAAGTTAGTGTTAGCAGGTGTTTGTTTGCAAGAAGCTGACTTGATGGTTGTCATGGCAGCAGAAGCAGACACCACATCACAAGATGAAGGTGTGCTGTAGAAGAAGAGAGGTGTAAGAAGGTGACTTGATGGTTGTCATGGCAGCAGAAGCAGACACCTCATCACAAGTAAACATGAAGTTTGTTTGTAAGAAGGTGACTTGATGGTTGTCATGGCAGCAGAAGCAGACACCTCATCACAAGTAAACATGAAGTAGGGATTAGCAGGTGTTTGTTTGCAAAAAATTAATCACTGAGATGGATATTTTATGATGGATGGAAAAAAGAGGGTTACTGTAATTGCGCCCTCTCACCAGCCCCCCACCCCCACCCTCCTCCTCCCGTCGGGGACATTAAAAAGCGTTCCATCATTCTTGTCGCCCGCCGTTCAGACGGCCATTAATGGCGTGATTCCAGGAAGGCTGCACGCGCACAAAAGGCCGCTGTCTGCTGCTTAATGCATGTGTGATTAAGCTAGGAGGCGGAGCACACGGCTTTATTAGCCAGCAGGTCCTTGTGGGGGCGGGGGGGGGGGGGGGGGGGCACATGCCTTCAGGGGGCCCCGCCAAGAGGACGGGGGCCAGTTAATGACACTGACCCTCACTTCCCCAACAGCATTCAATTCAACAATAATAACGACTCATGCTCTGATTGATGAGGGGGGGCCTTGACCCCCCAAGGGTGAGGCCCCAAAATGATGATGCTTCTAGAAGCTTCATGACGTCGCTATTCAACTAACCACCTGAATCTCCGCTCTTTGGGACTTATATATATATATATATATATATATATATATATATATATATATATATATATATATATATATACACACATTATACTTGTTTGTATACATATTCTTTCTAAATTATTTTATATACATTCTCTATATTTTTTAAATATATTCTATTATCTCTACTTTTTTGTATATATATTCTCTCTAAATTATATATTATACTATATATATATATTGATATATATATATATATATATATATATATATATATATAGTATAATATATAATATACATATTATACTATATATATATTGTATTTATTATCTCTACCTTTTTGTGTGTATATATCCATCCATCTTCTTCCACTTATCCGAGGTCGGGTCGCGGGGGCAGCAGCCTAAGCAGGGAAACCCAGACTTCCCTCTCCCCAGCCACTTGGTCTATCTCTTCCCGGGGGATCCCGAGACGTTCCCAGGCCAGCCAGGAGACATAGTCTTCCCAACGTGTCCTGGGTCTTCCCTGTGGCCTCCTACTGGTCAGACGTGCCCTAAACACCTCCCTAGGGAGGCGTTCGGGTAGCATCCTGACCAGATGCCCAAACCACCTCATCTGGCTCCTCTCCATGTGGAGGAGCAGCGGCTTTACTTTGAGTTCCTCCCGGATGGCAGAGCTTCTCACCCTATCTCTAAGGGAGAGACCCGCCACCCGGCAGAGGAAACTCATTTGGGCCGCTTGTACCCGTGATCTTATCCTTTCGGTCATATCCCAAAGCCCATGACCATAGGTGAGGATGGGAACGTAGATCGACCGGTAAATTGAGAACTTTGCCTTCCCGCTCACCTCCTTCTTCACCACAACGGGGGTGTATATATATATATATATATATGTATATATATATATATATATATATATATACACTACTTGGTTGTATACATATTATTTCTCAATTATATTTTACATACAGTTTTTATACTTTTTTTGTATTTATTACATCTTTTTTTGTACATACATTATTTTTAAAGTATATCGTATATACATTCTCTGTACTTTTTATATATATTTTTTATGTTTTGAATTTATTATCTCTACTTTTTTGTAAGTATACATACTCTAAAATCTTTTATATATATTCTCTATACTTTTTGTATGTACATTCTTTCTAAATTATATATACATTATATCATATATATTATATTATATCATATCATATCATATCATATCATATCATATCATATACATTATATCATTCTTAGATAAATGTAGTCTTTTTTTGTATTCATTATCTCTACTTTCCGTATATATATTCCCTCCAAATTATTCTATATACATTCTCTAAACTTTATATATATATATATATATATATATATATACATATACACGCACACACACACACACACACACACACACACACACACACACACACACACACACACACACACACACACACACAAACCCCGTTTCCATATGAGTTGTGAAATTGTGTTAGATGTAAATATAAACAGAATACAATGATTTGCAAATCCTTTTCAAGCCATATTCAGTTGAATATGCTACAAAGACAACATATTTGATGTTCAAACTCATAAACTTTTTCTTTTGCAAATAATCATTAACTTTAGAATTTGATGCCAGCAACACATGACAAAGAAGTTGGGAAAGGTGGCAATAAATACTGATCAAGTTGAGGAATGCTCATCAAACACTTATTTGGAACATCCCACAGGTGTGCAGGCTAATTGGGAACAGGTGGGTGCCATGATTGGCTATAAAAACAGCTTCCCAAGAAATGCTCAGTCTTTCACAAGAAAGGATGGGGCGAGGTACACCCCTTTGTCCACAACTGCGTGAGCAAATAGTCAAACAGTTTAAGAACAACCTTTCTCAAAGTGCAATTGCAAGAAATTTAGGGATTTCAACATCTACGCTCCATAATATCATCAAAAGGTTCAGAGAATCTGAACGTAAGCGGCATGGCCGGAAACCAACATTGAATGACCGTGACCTTCCATCCCTCAGACAGCACCGTATCAAAAACCGACATCAATCTCTAAAGGATATCACCACATGGGCTCAAGAACACTTCAGAAAACCACTGTCACTAAATACAGTTGGTCGCTACATCTGTAAGTGCAAGTTAAAGCTATACTATGCAAAGTGAAAGCTATTTATCAACAACATCCAGAAACGCCGCCGGCTTCTCTGGGCCCGAGATCATCTAAGATGGACTGATGCAAAGTGGAAAAGTGTTCTGTGGTCTGACGAGTCCACATTTCAAATTGTTTTTGGAAATATTCGACATTGTGTCATCCGGACCAAAGGGGAAGCGAACCATCCAGACTGTTATCGACGTCCAATAGTAAAGTTGTGAGAGCATGACAAGATGTCCAATAGTAAAGTTGTGAGAGCATGACAAGATGTCCAATAGTAAAGTTGTGAGAGCATGACAAGACGTCCAATAGTAAAGTTGTGAGAGCATGACAAGACGTCCAATAAGAATTTCATTTAGGAATGCAATAGTTCAGCACGTCCACGGCCGCCACATTTCATCTTCAAATCTGATTTGTCGGGCGCTTTGTGGAAAGCGTTAATGAGGACCTACATTACATTACGCTACATTACATTACATTACGTTACATTACATTATATTATGTTACATTACATTATATTATGTTACATTACATTACGTTACATTACGTTACATTACATTATATTATGTTACATTACATTACATTACATTATATTATGTTACATTACATTACGTTACATCACGTTACATTACATTACATTACATTACGTTACATTACATTACGTTACATTACATTATATTATGTTACATTACATTACATTACATTACGTTACATTACATTATATTATATTACATTACATTACATTATATTATGTTACATTACATTACGTTACATTACGTTACATTACATTACATTACATTACGTTACATTACATTACGTTACATTACATTATATTATGTTACATTACATTACATTACATTACGTTACATTACATTATATTATATTACATTACATTACATTATATTATGTTACATTACATTACGTTACATTACGTTACATTACATTACATTACATTACGTTACATTACATTACGTTACATTACATTACATTCATTACGTTACATTACATTATATTATGTTACATTACATTACATTACATTACGTTACATTACATTATATTATGTTACATTACATTACATTACATTACATTACGTTACATTACATTATATTATGTTACATTACATTACGTTACATTACATTACGTTACATTACATTACGTTACATTACGTTACATTACATTACATTACATCACAGCCCAGCTCCTTGCAGGGCAGATTGATCCTCACCTCCTCCAACTAACTAACTACTACTGCCTGTCTTCCTCATCTCATCTCCCACTCTCTCATTCTCATTGTTATGATGACACTGTCTGCTGCCCACTCTCTGCAGCACTCACATGGTGCCTGATGCATGCTGGGAACTGGGGGGAGGGTGTGGAGGGGAGAAGGAATAGGAGGAAGAGGAGGAGGACCAGAAGGAGGAGAGGGAGAAGAAAAAGGAGAGGAAGGAGAAGGAGCAGCAGAAGGAGAAGAAGAAGATGAAGAATGAAAAGACAAAGAAGAAGGACAAGAAGAAGAAGGAAAAGAAAAAGAAGAAGAAGAACAAAGAGGAGAAGAAGAAGACCAAGAAGAAGTATAAGAAGAAAAGAAGACAAAGAAGACAAATGTGAAGAAGAAGAAGAATGAGAAGACCAAGAAGAAGAAAATAAGGAGAAGACGAAGAAGAAGAAGAAGAAGAAGAAAAAGAAAAAAAGAAGAAGAATTAAGAGGAGGAGGATGAGGAAAAGGAGTAGAAGGGGGGAAGTGACCGGTGCAATGGACATGGAGTGGATCTAGTTAATGTTGTGAGAGTCCAGTCCATAGTGGATCTAACATAATAGTGAGAGTCCAGTCCATAGTGGATCTAACATAATAGTGTGAGAGTCCAGTCCATAGTGGATCTAACATAATAGTGTGAGAGTCCAGTCCATAGTGGATCTAACATAATAGTGTGAGTCCAGTCCATAGTGGATCTAACATAATAGTGAGAGTCCAGTCCATAGTGGATCTAACATAATAGTGTGAGAGTCCAGTCCATAGTGGATCTAACATAATAGTGTGAGAGTCCAGTCCATAGTGGATCTAACATAATAGTGTGAGAGTCCAGTCCATAGTGGATCTAACATAATAGTGTGAGAGTCCAGTCCATAGTGGATCTAACATAATAGTGTGAGAGTCCAGTCCATAGTGGATCTAACATAATAGTGTGAGAGTCCAGTCCATAGTGGATCTAACATAATAGTGTGAGAGTCCAGTCCATAGTGGATTCAACATAATAGTGTGAGAGTCGCTCCAGGCTGCTCCCCTTCAAGTCGGCTGCTGCAGGAGCGCCCAGTCCAAGGCCACGGGAACCACCCACCCGACCTGCAGGCCCCCCAAAGATGGCGATGTTTAGTCGCACGCCATTTGTGTTCCAGCTTTCTACATGCTAGTTTCAGAGCTCTGCCATGGGGTACGCCTTTCAGGGCCCCGTTTTAGCTTCAGCGGTGTTATACTATCAATGGTGTTGTGCAGGGCATCGTTAAAGTTCTTAGTGACGTTATCGATAGAGCCCACAGCATTTGGGAATGGTGCCATTACCGAAGGGAGTAGGCCAGCAAGAGTCGTCGTTGTGACTATGAGTCAGAACTTCACATTTTATAAGGTAATGATCGCACATGACTTTAGTATATGGGACTATCATAACTTTGAAGTGGTGACACCCCAGACAAGGACCAGATCTATCGTATTACCGTTGCAATGCGTGAGTTCATTTATTATTTGTGCAAGGCCACAGCTATCAATTGTAGTCTGGAGGGTATGATGGAGTATTTATATGGATATTAAAATCCCCCATTATATCTATATTATATGCATGTCACTAGTGCATTACATAACTCTGAAAATTCATTCATGATGTGAGTTTTGTATTTTTCTCGGAGAAATGCTATGTGTGCAGGGATTTTCCAGCCTGGCGCTGTTTAGTTCTAGTTTGATTACGTGATTGTTTTGCGTACCGCTAGATGGAGCCAACATATTGCAGCTTAGGAATCACTATTGTAGACAAATCTAGCACAATGTAGCACAATGTACATCAATATAATTTAATATAAATCATTATAAAACAATATTGTTTAATAAAAATCATTATAAAACAACGTAGCTCAATATAGATCAATATATTACATGCACCTGGGGATAAGTTGATTGGCAACACTAAATTGGCCCTAGTGTGTGAATGTGGGTGTGAGTGTTGTCTGTCTATCTGTGTTGGCCCTGCGATGAGGTGGCGACTTGTCCAGGGTGTACCCCGCCTTCCGCCCGATTGTAGCTGAGATAGGCGCCAGCGCCCCCCGCCACCCCGAAAGGGAATAAGCGGTAGAAAATGGATGGATATTACATTATAGATAATGTAGTTAAATATACTGCATTATACAAAAAGTAGGACAATATAGATTAATATATCACATTATAGAATAATGTAAATCAATATATTACATTATAAAGCAATGTAGATCTATATATATATATATATCATTATAGAACCATATAGATCAAAAAATTACATTATGGAACAATGTAAATCAATATAAATCATTATATAACAAAGTAGTTAAATATATTACATTATATGAAAAATAAAACAACATAGTTCTATTTATTATATTATAGTAAAATATAGGTCACTATGAATTATATAAATGATTATAGAAAATGTAGATCAATGTATTACATTATAGAACAATGTAGATCACTATAGATTGTATAAATCATTATAGAAAATGTACATCAATATATTACATTATAAAAAATATAGATCAATATGTTACATTACAGAAAAATGTAGATCAATATATTACATTATATCACAATGTAGATCACTATAGATTATTTAAATCATAAAAAATGTAGATCAATATATTACATAATAGAACAATGTAAATGAAGATAAATCTATGTAGGACAATGTAGTTAAATATATTACATTATACAAAAAGTACAACAATATAGATCAATATATTACATTATGGAACAATATAGAGCAGTATTTTACATGATAGAAAATGTAGATCACCATAGTTAATCAATCATTATAGATCATTATAGCTGTATATAGATGAATATAAATCATTATAAAACAACGTCGTTAAATCTATTACATTATCCAAAAAGTAGACCCATATAAGCCAATATATTACATTATAGGACAATACAGTTCAATATATTATAGTATACAACAACATAGATCAACATATTACTTTATAGCACAATATAGATCAACAAATTACGTTATAGAACAAGATATGTAATTTAGTATATTGATCTATATTGTTCCATAGTATAATATATTGATGTATGTTGTTATGTAATGTAATATATTGATCTAACAACATGGATCAATATATTACATTACATAACAGCATACATCAATATATTATACTATGGAACAATATAGGTCAATATATTACTTTGTAGAACAATATAGATCAATATGTTGCATTATAGAACAATGTCGGTCACTATAGTTTTATATAAATCATTATAGAAAATGTGGAACATTATGGATCAATATAAATCACTATAGAACATTATAGTTGAATATAGATCAATCATTCAATATGAAACACTGATGATCAATACATTACATGTTAGAACAATGCATATCAATTAAGGTGACTATAAATCAAATTAAGATCAATATAAATAATCATAGAGGAATATAGATTTTTGTAGAAGAAAATAGATCAATAATATATTTATTTGCATGATGGCAAATGCAATTAATCAATATTATTATGTTTCATATTTATTATGTTTTGTTTTCAAGTGAGGAAAAATACATTCAACATTTTAAATAGAAATATAAAATATGTTTTCATTTGAATTGTCTTAAAATGTGTCTACAGTTTTTACAATAATCTCCTAGATTAAAAGATTGTAATGCACAGTTTTATAGCATTTTATACTTTAAACATATATAGTTTAAAAACATTACATAGGTTAAAACAGTTTTACAGTTTAAAAATATGTTATCAATAAAAACCGTTTCATAAATTTAAACTTTTTAAAGAATAAAGCATTTTTATAGTTTTAAAATATTTTATGTATTAAAACATGTTTGCATTCTTAAAACATTGTGTACATTAAAAAATGCTTCAAGATTTTAATTTTTTTTAAGATTAAAACGTGTTTATAGTTTTAAAACATGTTATGGATTAAAACAGGGTGATAGTTTTAAAACATTGTGTGGATTGAAACATGTTTATAGATGTAAGACCTTGTTTATAGTTTTCAAAACTTTTTATGGATTAAAACGTGTTTAAAGTTCAAAGTATTTTATGGATTAAAGCATGTTTATCGTTTTCAAATATTTTATAGATTCAAACATTTTATAATTTATGGTTTTAAAACATTTTAGAAAAACATTATTCCTGATCTTCGACATAAACGTGATGTCATTTTTTTTCATAAAGTTGTATTTTAAATCGAGCATTTCCGTTTGTCCTTTTACAGAAAAATTGTTGTCAAAAACAACATTTTTTTTCTTTTGTTTTTATAAGAAAATGCGGACTTGAACTAAAAAATAAAACGTTTCAAATAAAACCAAACGAATTAAATGCATGCAGGCAGTAATAATATTTACTCGTTCTACAAAGATTAAGATTCGTTCGTCAACATTAAACACTGTGTTGTTGTTATTATTATTGATCCGATATATCCCAATAAAACAGCAACACACACGCGCACGCACACGCGCACATTATGTATACAAACAATACAATCATGTTTTATAATTGTAATAATGACTGTAATTAGTTTAGAAGGCAAAGCAATCGAATCTGTTATAAAATAGTATTATTTAATAATTCATTTTTGTTCTACAATTAAATGTTTCAACGAATTATTTCATTCTCGTTATTGCTGACGGAATAAAGATCATTATTCGTCCAAAATAATTATTTCGATGGATTTTTATCACAAATCAAGTGGGAATTATTTATTTGTATTTTTATTTGATGCTCAGAAAACGAAAAATCATATATTAAATTCTTTTTTTGTCATGAACGCGGCACGGAGAAAAGAAGGAAGAGGAGAAAAAAGAAGAGAAGAAAAGAAGAGAAGACGATTTGCCGTGAAAGGGATCAAATGCAGCTAGAAAAGGACATGAGTTGATGAATTATCAACAACATTCCTTCTTTTTTTTAAGTGCTGGGATCGAATTAAAGGACGCAGGGGGAAGGAGGGAAGGATGAAGGAAGGAGGGAAGGATGAAGGAAGGAGGGATGGAAGTGAGATTACAGAGGACGAATTTTTGTTATGTGGAAATATTTGAATTAGTCCCACTTGAAGGAGGGAAGACAGGAGAGAAGAGAGCAAGGAGGGATGAAAGAAGAGAGGAAGGAGGGATTAAGGAAGATAGGTAGGACGGTTGAAGGAAGAGAGCAAGGAGGGATGAAGGAAGAGAGGAAGGAGGGATTAATGAAGAGCGGAAGGTTGGATGAAGGGAGAGAGGAAGGTTGGATGAAGGGAGAGAGGAAGGATGGATGAAGGAAGAGAGTAAGGATGGTTGAAAGAAGAAAGGAAGGAAGAGAGCAAGGGTGGATGAAGGGAGAGAGGAAGGAGGGATTAATGAAGAGAGTAAGGTTGGATGAAGGAAGAGAGTAAGGATGGATGAAGGGAGAAAGGAAGGATGGATGAAGGGAGAAAGGAAGGATGGATGAAGGGAGAAAGGAAGGGAGAGAGTAAGGTGGGAGAAGGTATTGTTATGTAAAAAAGGTGTATATAAATATATATATTAGGGAGCGCGCGAGTGGAGGCCCGGGGGAGAGTGCTTGGTGCGGCGGCTCCTGGGGGTTTGTGATCAAGTGTTGGTGTCGCTATAAAGGCGGCAGTTTAGGACCAGGAGGCGAGCAGAGCACATCGAAACACATCCTTGCTGGTACTTGCTGGTCCTTGCTGGTACTTGCTGGTCCTTGCTGGTACTTGCTGGTATTTTCTGGCTCCTTCTTTGCTCCTTCCTGCTCCTCCTTTGCTCCTCCTTTGCTCCTCCGCACAAGCCGCCGCCAAGCGCCGTCGTTGCCCGGGGAGAGCAGGCCCGATGTATAAAATGGAATATTCTTACCTGAATTCGTCCGCCTACGAGTCTTGCATGGCCGGCATGGACACCGGCAGCCTGGCCTCGGCCTACGCCGACTTCAGCTCTTGCAGCCAGGCCGGGGGCTTCCAGTACAACCCCATCAGGAGCAGCTTCGGGACGGCGGCCGGCTGCCCGTCCCTCACGCCGGGATCCTGCAGCCTGGGCGCGCTGCGGGAGCACCAGGGCGGCCCGTACGCCGCAGGTAAGGCACTCCGACGCCACTTGCTTACACAAATGAGAGAATTCATCCAGCGATCGATAATTCGGTTACCGGGAGGAGGCGACGCGCTCCGTCACGGCCGATACCGAAACAGAATTATCTTAATGTATTTACGGTAATTGGATAAGCAAAGTGCAAAAGTCGGTAATGAGCGGATTGGCCGGAACTTATCAGACAATATTACTTCATGTACAGCGATGGAACTATTTATGACAACCATAGTTCATGTACATCAATATGACTATTTATGACAATATTAGTTGATGTGCATCCATATGACTATTTATGACAATTTTAGTTGATGTACATCAATATGACTATTTATTACAATATTAGTTGATGTGCATCCATATGACTATTTATGACAATATTAGTTGATGTGCATCCATATGACTATTTATGACAATTTTAGTTGATGTACATCAATATGACTATTTATTACAATATTAGTTGATGTGCATCCATATGACTATTTATGACAATATTAGTTGATGTATATCAACATGACTATTTATGACAATATTAGTTGATGTATATCAACATGACTATTTATGACAATATTAGTGGATGTACATCCATATGACTATTTATGACAATATTAGTTGATGTATATCAATATGACTATTTATGACAATATTAGTTGATGTATATCAATATGACTATTTATGACAATATTAGTTGATGTATATCAACATGACTATTTATGACAATATTAGTAGATGTACATCCATATGACTATTTATGACAATATTAGTTGATGTATATCAATATGACTATTTATGACAATATTAGTGGATGTATATCAATATGACTATTTATGACAATATTAGTGGATGTATATCAATATGACTATTTATGACAATATTAGTTGATGTATATCAATATGACTATTTATGACAATATTAGTTGATGTATATCAACATGACTATTTATGACAATATTAGTGGATGTACATCCATATGACTATTTATGACAATATTAGTTGATGTATATCAATATGACTATTTATGACAATATTAGTTGATGTATATCAATATGACTATTTATGATAATATTAGTGGATGTACATCCATATGAATATTTATGACATTATTTGATGTATATCTATACGACCATTTATGACAATATTAGTTAATAAACATCAATACGACTATTTATGACATTATTGATGTATATCTATATGCCTATTTATGACAATATAGTTAATAAACATCAATATGACTATTTATGAGAGTATTAGTTAATATACATTTGATAGTTTATGACAATATTAATTGATGTATATTAATATGACTATGACAATATCAACTTTAATCGTCATGACAATATTAGTTCATATCAATTTGATTGTTTCTGAGAATATTAGTTAATGTACATCAATATGACTATTTATGACATTATTAGTTCATGTACACCCATATGACCATTTATGACAATATTAGTTAATGTACAATGATATGACTATGACAATATTAGTGAATGTATATAAATATGACCATTTATGACAATATTAGTTGATGTACAATGATATGACTATGACAATATTAGTGAGTGTATATCAATATGACTATTTATGACAATATTAGTTGATGTACAATGATATGACTATGACAATATTAGTGAGTGTATATCAATATGACCATTTATGACAATATTAGTTAATGTACAATGATATGACTATGACAATATTAGTGAATGTATATAAATATGACCATTTATGACAATATTAGTTGATGTACAATGATATGACTATGACAATATTAGTGAATGTATATCAATATGACTATGACTATATTAGTTAATAAACATCAATAGGACTATTTATGGCAAAATTAGTGATCAATATGACTATTTATGACAATATTAGTTGATGTCATCAATAGGAATATTTATGACAATATCAGTTAATGTACGTCAACATGACTATTAATGACAATATTAGGTGATGTCATCAATATGGCTATTTATGACAATATTAGTTATTAATATGACTATTTATGGCAGCATTAGTTGATCTACATCGATGTGACTATTTATGACAATATTAGTTCATATCAATATGACTATGACAATATTAGTTGATGTATATCAATATAACTATTTATGACAATATCAGTTGATATTTATAAATTTGACTATTTATGACAATATTAGTTTATATCTATATAACTATTCATGACAATATTAGTTCATATCAATGTGACTATTTATGACAGTATTAATTGATGTATGTCAATTTGACTATGACAATGTTAGTTGATCTACATCGATATAACTATGAGAATATTAGTTGATGTATATCACTTTGACTATTTATGACAATATTAGTTGATGTATATCACTTTGACTATTCATGACAATATTAGTTAATGTACTTTAATATGACTATTTATGACAATATTAGTGGACGTATATCAATATGACTTTTTATGACAATATGAAGTGGTGATGTATTGTGACATGAATATGTGAATACATGAACATATGAGGTTGTGATGTTATTGAGAGTTGTGACATATTGTGACATTGAGTGGACATGAATGTGTGAATACATGGCAATGTGAATGTATGATGTGTTGATATGTGACGCACTGTGATATCAATGTGTCAACATGAATGTGTGATCACATGACCATATGAATGTATGATGTATCGTAGCATAAATATGAGAATGATAATATGAGGTTGTGATGTATTGTGACAGGAATGTGTGAATACATGAACATATTTGATGTGTTGTCATCTGTAACAGATTGTGATATTGTGTGAACATGAATGTGTGAATACATGAACACTTGATATGATATTAATGTGTGAACATGATTGTGGGAATACATGACAACATGATATGATATTAATGTGTGAACATGAATGTGTGAATACATGAAGACATGATATATGATACTAATGTGTGAATACATGAACACATGATATGATAAGATAAGATAATGTGTGAACATGAATGTGTGGATACATTAACAACACATGATATGATATATTAATGTGTGAATACATGAACACAGTATGATACTCGTGTGTGAATATGAATGTGTGAATACATGAATGTGTGAATACAAAAACACCTGATATGATGTATTAATGTGTGTGAACATGACTGTGTGAATACATGAACACATGATATACAATACTAATCTATAAACACATGATATGATGTGATGATACTAACGTGCGAATACATGAATGTGTGAATACAAAAACACCTAATATGATATAAATGTGTGAACATGAATGTGTGAATACATGGACACATGATATTAATGCATGAATACATGAGCACATATGATATGATACTAACGTGTGAATACATGAATGTGTGAGTACACAAACACCTGATATGATATATTAATGTGTGTGAGCATGAATGTGTGATTACGCGAACACATGATATGATATTAATGTGTGATCATGAATGTGTGAAAACATGAACACATTATGTATGACAAGTGGTAGGAAATGGATGGATGGATGATATGTGATCCTAAGGTGTGAATACACGAATGTATGAACACATGATATGACGCTCAGGTGTGAATACATGAGTGTATGAACACAGGATATGACGCTCAGGTGTGACTACATGAGTGTATGAACACATGATATGATGCTCAGGTGTGAATACACGAATGTATGAACATATGATATGACGCTCAGGTGTGAATACACAAATGTATGAACACATATGACGCTCAGGTGTGAATACATGAGTGTATGTACATATGACATGACGCTCAGGTGTGAATACATGAATGTATGAACACATGATATGACGCTCAGGTGTGAACACACGAATGTATGAACACATGATATGATGCTGAGGTGTGAATACACGAGTGTATGAACACATGTTTTTGAGTCTGAGGTGTGAACCCATGAATGTCGTCCTCAGTTCCGTACAAGCTGTTCACGGACCACGGCGGGCTGAACGAGAAGCGCAAGCAGAGGCGCATCAGGACGACTTTCACCAGCGCGCAGCTGAAAGAACTGGAGAGAGTGTTTGCAGAGACGCATTACCCGGACATTTATACGCGGGAAGAATTGGCGCTCAAGATCGACCTGACGGAAGCCAGGGTGCAGGTAAGCAAAGTCCCGCCTCCAAGAGTGCGACATCCGTGACCACGCAAGGCGGTGACATAAATGCACACATGATATCAACATGTGCGACCCTCTGATCTTCCAGGTGTGGTTCCAGAACCGGCGCGCCAAGTTCCGCAAGCAGGAGCGCGCCGCCGCCGCCGCCGCCAAGTCGGGCAGCGGCAAGAAGTCGGAGGCCCGAGACGACGACAGCAAAGACGTCAAATCCGCGGCCCCGGACAGCACAGGCGGACCGGGCCCCAACCCCGTGCCGACGTCCACCTGCGGGGGTGCCGCGCCCACCGGGCCGCAGGTGAACAGCA
>NC_084639.1:28523855-28541355 GCF_033978795.1 Nerophis ophidion | reverse complement strand
TGTCCAACTATATCCATATTACTCTATGTCCGATTGTCCAAATATGTCCATATTACTATTGTTCTATTGTCCAACTATGTCCATGTTCTGCCATGTCTTGTAGCACCAACTATGTCCATGTTCTGCCATGTCTTGTAGCACCAACTATGTCCATATTCCTCCATGTCTTGTAGCACCAACTATGTCCATATTCCTCCATGTCTTGTAGCACCAACTATGTCCATATTCCTCCATGTCTTGTAGCACCAACTATGTCCATGTTCCGCCATGTCTTGTAGCACCAACTATGTCCATGTTCTGCCATGTCTTGTAGCACCAACTATGTCCATGTTCTGCCATGTCTTGTAGCACCAACTATGTCCATGTTCCGCCATGTCTTGTAGCACCAACTATGTCCATATTCCTCCATGTCTTGTAGCACCAACTATGTCCATGTTCCGCCATGTCTTGTAGCACCAACTATGTCCATATTCCTCCATGTCTTGTAGCACCAACTATGTCCATATTCCTCCATGTCTTGTAGCACCAACTATGTCCATGTTCCGCCATGTCTTGTAGCACCAACTATGTCCATATTCCTCCATGTCTTGTAGCACCAACTATGTCCATGTTCTGCCATGTCTTGTAGCACCAACTATGTCCATATTCCTCCATGTCTTGTAGCACCAACTATGTCCATATTCCTCCATGTCTTGTAGCACCAACTATGTCCATGTTCTGCCATGTCTTGTAGCACCAACTATGTCCATATTCCTCCATGTCTTGTAGCACCAACTATGTCCATGTTCTGCCATGTCTTGTAGCACCAACTATGTCCATGTTCTGCCATGTCTTGTAGCACCAACTATGTCCATGTTCTACCATGTCTTGTAGCACCAACTATGTCCATATTCCTCCATGTCTTGTAGCACCAACTATGTCCATATTCCTCCATGTCTTGTAGCACCAACTATGTCCATGTTCTGCCATGTCTTGTAGCACCAACTATGTCCATGTTCTGCCATGTCTTGTAGCACCAACTATGTCCATGTTCTACCATGTCTTGTAGCACCAACTATGTCCATATTCCTCCATGTCTTGTAGCACCAACTATGTCCATGTTCCTCCATGTCTTGTAGCACCAACTATGTCCATGTTCCGCCATGTCTTGTAGCACCAACTATGTCCATGTTCTGCCATGTCTTGTAGCACCAACTATGTCCATGTTCCGCCATGTCTTGTAGCACCAACTATGTCCATGTCCTGCCATGTCTTGTAGCACCAACTATGTCCATATTCCTCCATGTCTTGTAGCACCAACTATGTCCATATTCCTCCATGTCTTGTAGCACCAACTATGTCCATATTCCTCCATGTCTTGTAGCACCAACTATGTCCATGTTCTGCCATGTCTTGTAGCACCAACTATGTCCATATTCCTCCATGTCTTGTAGCACCAACTATGTCCATGTTCCGCCATGTCTTGTAGCACCAACTATGTCCATGTTCTGCCATGTCTTGTAGCACCAACTATGTCCATATTCCTCCATGTCTTGTAGCACCAACTATGTCCATATTCCTCCATGTCTTGTAGCACCAACTATGTCCATATTCCTCCATGTCTTGTAGCACCAACTATGTCCATATTCCTCCATGTCTTGTAGCACCAACTATGTCCATGTTCCTCCATGTCTTGTAGCACCAACTATGTCCATGTTCCGCCATGTCTTGTAGCACCAACTATGTCCATGTTCTGCCATGTCTTGTAGCACCAACTATGTCCATGTTCCGCCATGTCTTGTAGCACCAACTATGTCCATGTTCTGCCATGTCTTGTAGCACCAACTATGTCCATATTCCTCCATGTCTTGTAGCACCAACTATGTCCATATTCCTCCATGTCTTGTAGCACCAACTATGTCCATATTCCTCCATGTCTTGTAGCACCAACTATGTCCATGTTCTGCCATGTCTTGTAGCACCAACTATGTCCATATTCCTCCATGTCTTGTAGCACCAACTATGTCCATGTTCCGCCATGTCTTGTAGCACCAACTATGTCCATGTTCTGCCATGTCTTGTAGCACCAACTATGTCCATATTCCTCCATGTCTTGTAGCACCAACTATGTCCATATTCCTCCATGTCTTGTAGCACCAACTATGTCCATATTCCTCCATGTCTTGTAGCACCAACTATGTCCATGTTCTGCCATGTCTTGTAGCACCAACTATGTCCATGTTCTGCCATGTCTTGTAGCACCAACTATGTCCATGTTCTACCATGTCTTGTAGCACCAACTATGTCCATATTCCTCCATGTCTTGTAGCACCAACTATGTCCATGTTCCTCCATGTCTTGTAGCACCAACTATGTCCATGTTCCGCCATGTCTTGTAGCACCAACTATGTCCATGTTCCGCCATGTCTTGTAGCACCAACTATGTCCATGTTCCGCCATGTCTTGTAGCACCAACTATGTCCATGTTCTGCCATGTCTTGTAGCACCAACTATGTCCATATTCCTCCATGTCTTGTAGCACCAACTATGTCCATGTTCTGCCATGTCTTGTAGCACCAACTATGTCCATGTTCTGCCATGTCTTGTAGCACCAACTATGTCCATGTTCCGCCATGTCTTGTAGCACCAACTATGTCCATGTTCTGCCATGTCTTGTAGCACCAACTATGTCCATGTTCTGCCATGTCTTGTAGCACCAACTATGTCCATGTTCCGCCATGTCTTGTAGCACCAACTATGTCCATATTCCTCCATGTCTTGTAGCACCAACTATGTCCATATTCCTCCATGTCTTGTAGCACCAACTATGTCCATGTTCCGCCATGTCTTGTAGCACCAACTATGTCCATGTTCCGCCATGTCTTGTAGCACCAACTATGTCCATATTCCTCCATGTCTTGTAGCACCAACTATGTCCATGTTCTGCCATGTCTTGTAGCACCAACTATGTCCATATTCCTCCATGTCTTGTAGCACCAACTATGTCCATATTCCTCCATGTCTTGTAGCACCAACTATGTCCATGTTCTGCCATGTCTTGTAGCACCAACTATGTCCATATTCCTCCATGTCTTGTAGCACCAACTATGTCCATGTTCTGCCATGTCTTGTAGCACCAACTATGTCCATGTTCTGCCATGTCTTGTAGCACCAACTATGTCCATGTTCTACCATGTCTTGTAGCACCAACTATGTCCATATTCCTCCATGTCTTGTAGCACCAACTATGTCCATATTCCTCCATGTCTTGTAGCACCAACTATGTCCATGTTCTGCCATGTCTTGTAGCACCAACTATGTCCATGTTCTGCCATGTCTTGTAGCACCAACTATGTCCATGTTCTACCATGTCTTGTAGCACCAACTATGTCCATATTCCTCCATGTCTTGTAGCACCAACTATGTCCATGTTCCTCCATGTCTTGTAGCACCAACTATGTCCATGTTCCGCCATGTCTTGTAGCACCAACTATGTCCATGTTCTGCCATGTCTTGTAGCACCAACTATGTCCATGTTCCGCCATGTCTTGTAGCACCAACTATGTCCATGTTCTGCCATGTCTTGTAGCACCAACTATGTCCATATTCCTCCATGTCTTGTAGCACCAACTATGTCCATATTCCTCCATGTCTTGTAGCACCAACTATGTCCATATTCCTCCATGTCTTGTAGCACCAACTATGTCCATGTTCTGCCATGTCTTGTAGCACCAACTATGTCCATATTCCTCCATGTCTTGTAGCACCAACTATGTCCATGTTCTGCCATGTCTTGTAGCACCAACTATGTCCATGTTCTGCCATGTCTTGTAGCACCAACTATGTCCATGTTCTACCATGTCTTGTAGCACCAACTATGTCCATATTCCTCCATGTCTTGTAGCACCAACTATGTCCATATTCCTCCATGTCTTGTAGCACCAACTATGTCCATGTTCTGCCATGTCTTGTAGCACCAACTATGTCCATGTTCTGCCATGTCTTGTAGCACCAACTATGTCCATGTTCTACCATGTCTTGTAGCACCAACTATGTCCATATTCCTCCATGTCTTGTAGCACCAACTATGTCCATGTTCCTCCATGTCTTGTAGCACCAACTATGTCCATGTTCCGCCATGTCTTGTAGCACCAACTATGTCCATGTTCTGCCATGTCTTGTAGCACCAACTATGTCCATGTTCCGCCATGTCTTGTAGCACCAACTATGTCCATGTTCTGCCATGTCTTGTAGCACCAACTATGTCCATATTCCTCCATGTCTTGTAGCACCAACTATGTCCATATTCCTCCATGTCTTGTAGCACCAACTATGTCCATATTCCTCCATGTCTTGTAGCACCAACTATGTCCATGTTCTGCCATGTCTTGTAGCACCAACTATGTCCATATTCCTCCATGTCTTGTAGCACCAACTATGTCCATGTTCTGCCATGTCTTGTAGCACCAACTATGTCCATGTTCTGCCATGTCTTGTAGCACCAACTATGTCCATGTTCTACCATGTCTTGTAGCACCAACTATGTCCATATTCCTCCATGTCTTGTAGCACCAACTATGTCCATATTCCTCCATGTCTTGTAGCACCAACTATGTCCATGTTCTGCCATGTCTTGTAGCACCAACTATGTCCATGTTCTGCCATGTCTTGTAGCACCAACTATGTCCATGTTCTACCATGTCTTGTAGCACCAACTATGTCCATATTCCTCCATGTCTTGTAGCACCAACTATGTCCATGTTCCTCCATGTCTTGTAGCACCAACTATGTCCATGTTCCGCCATGTCTTGTAGCACCAACTATGTCCATGTTCCGCCATGTCTTGTAGCACCAACTATGTCCATGTTCCGCCATGTCTTGTAGCACCAACTATGTCCATGTTCTGCCATGTCTTGTAGCACCAACTATGTCCATATTCCTCCATGTCTTGTAGCACCAACTATGTCCATGTTCTGCCATGTCTTGTAGCACCAACTATGTCCATGTTCTGCCATGTCTTGTAGCACCAACTATGTCCATGTTCCGCCATGTCTTGTAGCACCAACTATGTCCATGTTCTGCCATGTCTTGTAGCACCAACTATGTCCATGTTCTGCCATGTCTTGTATCACCAACTATGTCCATGTTCTGCCATGTCTTGTAGCACCAACTATGTCCATGTTCTGCCATGTCTTGTAGCACCAACTATGTCCATGTTCTGCCATGTCTTGTAGCACCAACTATGTCCATGTTCCGCCATGTCTTGTAGCACCAACTATGTCCATATTCCTCCATGTCTTGTAGCACCAACTATGTCCATGTTCTGCCATGTCTTGTAGCACCAACTATGTCCATGTTCCGCCATGTCTTGTAGCACAAACTATGTCCATGTTCTGCCATGTCTTGTAGCACCAACTATGTCCATGTTCTGCCATGTCTTGTAGCACCAACTATGTCCATGTTCCGCCATGTCTTGTAGCACCAACTATGTCCATGTTCCGCCATGTCTTGTAGCACCAACTATGTCCATATTCTGCCATGTCTTGTAGCACAAACTATGTCCATATTCCTCCACGGCCGCTGACCGCTTGTGTCCCCCAGGTTGCACCCTCCGAGGGGACAAACGAGAGTACAAAGTTGAGGTGGACGAGGACGAGACGGAGCAGCAGCTGTCTCTTAAAGCGGTAAGGCGGCCATTTCAAGGCCTAATGTCTGAAGGGGAAGTGCTAAGTGAGGACAAATGTAGCGTGACGATCTCAGTTTGTGCTTGAAAGCGACAACGTTTGACTTGAATAGTTTTCCATTTGGCGCGAGTCGGCCATCTTTTTGTTGTGGGCATGTCACTTGAGGACATGTTTGGAAGGATCTTAACTTCTGAATGTCTACAAAGTCCAATTGAAATGGACTTTGTAAATGATTGGCAAGATTCCCCAAAAAGTGCAGTGTTCCTTTAAGGCAGCCATGATGACCTGCAACTATGTTGGTAGCATGGCAGATAAAGGCTGACTTCTTGTAGGCGTGCTTGGGAGCCGAGGCCGAGGACAAGTTCCACATGGTGGAAGTGGAGGCCCTGACTTATGATGGAAAGAGCAGCAAAGTGCCGCTGGTTGTGCTGAAGCCATCCGTCCTTCCCTCGGTGAGTGAACAACTAACGAAGTCATACTTGAAGTGGAGTGAAGACAATATCAGGTGTCTCTCATGTCCCCAGATGACTTTAGGTGGCTTTGAGATCACGCCGCCAGTGACCTTACGTCTCCTGTCAGGGTCAGGACCGGTGCACATCAGCGGGCAACATTTTGTCAGTGAGTATTGACCACCGCAGCTGAGGCTGCTTCACCTTAAGGCTGAAAACTGCATCGCTGTTTAATAATGAAATGAAATCAAATACACGAGGTATGCTGAGCTTGAATGGCACATTTTTACTGCATTGTCACAACAACTCACGTCACGTCACGGTCCAAAACTGTTTGTCTTCCGATCGCCCTGAACGGGCTCACACCTCAACCCTATTTAAGGAGGTTACCATGGTAACCACCCCGTATCAACAGTCCCCTCCCTGATACTTAGCAGGAAGTGGGCGGAGCAATCCACCAAAAAAGGAAATTCCCTCTGGGCTGAGGCCAGCAATCAATTAAATAAAATAAAATAAATATAAACAAATAAGGAAATTTGGCTCCAACACTCCGGCCCCCAATTGAGAAGGGCAGGATGCCATGAACAATCAAAATATTAATAACCATCGAGCCACAAATATAAACAAAAAATGATCTTTGAGTTTGGTTTTTCAGTGCAGCTTTAATGCGCACCATTTCCTGATCCATATTGTCATCACTTTGTAGTTTCCTCTTTTCACTCATCTCCAGTTTGAGTCCTTACTACTTTTCACTCATCTCCAGTTTGAGTCCTTACTACTTTTCACTCATCTCCAGTTTGAGTCCTTACTACTATTCACTCATCTCCAGTTTGAGTCCTTACTACTATTCACTCATCTCCAGTTTGAGTCCTTACTACTTTTCACTCATCTCCAGTTTGACTCCTCACTACTTTTCACTCATCTCCAGTTTGAGTCCTTACTACCTTTCACTCATCTCCAGTTTGACTCCTCACTACTTTTCACTCATCTCCAGTTTGAGTCCTTACTACTATTCACTCATCTCCAGTTTGACTCCTCACTACTTTTCACTCATCTCCAGTTTGAGTCCTCACTACTTTTCACTCATCTCCAGTTTGAGTCCTTACTACTTTTCACTCATCTCCAGTTTGAGTCCTTACTACTTTTCACTCATCTCCAGTTTGAGTCCTCACTACTTTTCACTCATCTCCAGTTTGAGTCCTTACTACTTTTCACTCATCTCCAGTTTGAGTCCTTACTACTTTTCACTCATCTCCAGTTTGAGTCCTTACTACTTTTCACTCATCTCCAGTTTGAGTCCTTACTACTTTTCACTCATCTCCAGTTTGACTCCTTACTACTTTTCACTCATCTCCAGTTTGAGTCCTTACTACTATTCACTCATCTCCAGTTTGACTCCTTACTACTTTTCACTCATCTCCAGTTTGAGTCCTTGCTACTTTTCACTCATCTCCAGTTTGAGTCCTTACTACTATTCACTCATCTCCAGTTTGAGTCCTTACTACTTTTCACTCATCTCCAGTTTGACTCCTTACTACTTTTCACTCATCTCCAGTTTGAGTCCTTGCTACTTTTCACTCATCTCCAGTTTGAGTCCTTACTACTATTCACTCATCTCCAGTTTGAGTCCTTACTACTTTTCACTCATCTCCAGTTTGAGTCCTTGCTACTTTTCACTCATCTCCAGTTTGAGTCCTTACTACTATTCACTCATCTCCAGTTTGAGTCCTTACTACTTTTCACTCATCTCCAGTTTGAGTCCTTACTACTATTCACTCATCTCCAGTTTGAGTCCTTACTACTTTTCACTCATCTCCAGTTTGACTCCTTACTACTTTTCACTCATCTCCAGTTTGAGTCCTTACTACTTTTCACTCATCTCCAGTTTGAGTCCTTACTACTTTTCACTCATCTCCAGTTTGAGTCCTTACTACTTTTCACTCATCTCCAGTTTGACTCCTCACTACTTTTCACTCATCTCCAGTTTCAATCAATCAATCAATGTTTACTTATATAGCCCTAAATCACTAGTGTCTCAAAGGGCTGTACAAACCACCACGACATCCTCGGTAGGAAAACTCACACCCAGTGGGACATTGGTGACAATAATGACCCAGTGGGACGTCGGTGACAATAATGACCCAGTGGGACGTCGGTGACAATGATGACTATGAGAACCTTAGAGAGGAGGAAAGCAATGGATGTCGAGCGGGTCTAACATGATACTGTGAAAGTTCAATCCACAATGGATACAACACAGTCGCGAGAGTCCAGTCCAAAGAGGATCCAAGACACAGCAGCGAGAGTCCCGTTCACAGCGGAGCCAGCAGGAAACCATCCCAAGCGTAGGCGGACCAGCAGCGCAGAGATGTCCCCAGCCGATACACAGGCGAGCAGTACATGGCCACCGGATCGGACCGGACCCCCTCCACACGGGAGAGTGGGACATAGAAGAAAAAGAAAAGAAACGGCAGATCAACTGGTCTAAAAAGGGAGTCTATTTAAAGGCTAGAGTATACAAATGAGTTTTAAGGTGAGACTTAAATGCTTCTACTGAGGTGGCATCGCGAACTGTTACCGGTAGGGTATTCCAGAGTACTGGAGCCCGAACGGAAAATGCTCTATAGCCCGCAGACTTTTTTTGGGCTTTGGGAATCACTAATAAGCCGGAGTCCTTTGAACGCAGATTTCTTGCCGGGACATATGGTACAATACAATCGGCAAGATAGGATGGAGCTAGACCGTGTAGTATTTTATACGTAAGTAGTAAAACCTTAAAGTCACATCTTAAGTGCACAGGAAGCCAGTGCAGGTGAGCCAGTATAGGTATATATGTATGTATATATGTATATAAAGGTATATACAGTATAGGTATATATGTATGTATATATGTATATAAAGGTATATACAGTACAGGCGTAATGTGATCAAACTTTCTTGTTCTTGTCAAAAGTCTAGCAGCCGCATTTTGTACCAACTGTAATCTTTTAATGCTAGACATGGGGAGACCCGAAAATAATACGTTACAGTAGTCGAGGCGAGACGTAACAAACGCATGGATAATGATCTCAGCGTCTTTAGTGGACAGAATGGAGCGAATTTTAGCGATATTACGGAGATGAAAGAAGGCCGTTTTAGTAACGCTTTTAATGTGTGCCTCAAAGGAGAGAGTTGGGTCGAAGATAACACCCAGATTCTTTACCGTGTCGCCTTGTTTAATTGTTTGGTTGTCAAATGTTAGAGTTGTATTATTAAATAGAGTTCGGTGTTTAGCAGGACCGATAATCAGCATTTCCGTTTTTTTGGCGTTGAGTTGCAAAAAGTTAGCGGACATCCATTGTTTAATTTCATTAAGACACGCCTCCAGCTGACTACAATCCGGCGTGTTGGTCAGCTTTAGGGGCATGTAGAGTTGGGTGTCATCAGCATAACAGTGAAAGCTAATACCGTATTTGCGTATGATGTCACCTAGCGGCAGCATGTAGATGCTGAAGAGTGCAGGGCCAAGGACCGAACCCTGGGGAACTCCACACGTTACCTTAACGTAGTCCGAGGTCACATTGTTATGGGAGACACACTGCATCCTATCAGTAAGATAAGAGTTAAACCAAGACAGGGCTAAGTCTGACATACCAATTCGTGTTTTGATACGTTCTAATAAAATATTATGATCGACGGTATCGAAAGCAGCGCTAAGATCAAGGAGCAGCAACATAGATGACGCATCAGAATCCATCGTTAGCAATAGATCATTAGTCATTTTTGCGAGGGCTGTCTCCGTGGAGTGATTTGCCCTGAAACCGGATTGAAAGGTTTCACATAGATTGTTAGACGCTAAGTGTTCATTTAACTGCTCCGCAACAATTTTTTCAAGGATTTTTGAAATAAAGGGAAGGTGAGACACCGGTCGGTAGTTTACCATGAGGTCAGGATCGAGGTTAGGTCTTTTAAGAAGAGGATGAATAACCGCTTTTTTGAATGCTAGGGGAACAGTGCCCGAGGAGAGTGATAAGTTTATAATATTTAGCACTGATGGACCTAATAATACAAAGAGCTCCTTGATCAGTTTCCCAGGAAGAGGGTCAAGTAAACATGTTGTCTGTTTTATTCCATTTACACGTTGTAACAATTCCTCTAATGTTATTTCCTCAAAACGAGAGAAACTATTTTGGAGGGCAGTATCCGCCGTATATACAATCGTGTCAGTGTTAATAGAACCCCGTTGTAGCTGGGACGCATTGTCTTTAATCTCCTTTCTAATGACTTCAATTTTCTTACTAAAGAATTGCATAAAGTCATCAGCTGAGTGGGTTGAGCTACTGGAAGGAGTCCCTTGTTGGGTTAGCGATGCTACCGTACTAAACAAAAATTTAGGATCGTTTTTATTACGGTGGATGAGATTTGAGTAATATTTAGCTTTAGCTAAGGTAAGCATGCGTTTATAAGTTATTAAACCATCACTCCATGCTTGATGGTGCACCTCAAGTTTAGTCGTGCGCCATTTGCGTTCCAGCTTTCTACATAATAATTTCTGAGCTCTAGTGTCTTCTGTAAACCACGGGGTGCGCTTTTTTGGAGCCTTTTTTAACTTTAGCGGTGCTATGTTATCAATGGTTTCGCGCAGGGCGTCGTTAAAGTTGTTAGTGAGGTTATCAATAGAGCCCACATACTTTGGGAATGGTGCCATTACCGAGGGCAGTAGGTCAGCAAGAGTTGTCGTTGTGGCTGTATTAATGTTGCGGCTGCTATAGCAGTTATTATTATTATTAGTTTGACGAACATGCGTCTGAACCTCGAATTTTATAAGGTAATGATCAGACAATACTTTAGTATACGGGAGTATCGTAACTTTGGAGACGGTGATACCCCTGACAAGCACTAGGTCTATCGTATTACCGTTGCGATGCGTGGGTTCATTTATTATTTGTGTGAGACCACAGCTATCAATTACAGTCTGGAGCGCTACGCACGGTGGGTCCGATGGGGTATTCACATGGATATTAAAGTCCCCCATTATGATTATATTATCGGCGTGTGTCACCAGATCAGCAACGAACTCTGAGAATTCATTAATAAAGTCCGAATAGGGCCCTGGGGGGCGGTAGATAACAGCCAGGTGTAGAGGCAGTGGTGTGACAGACCTCATAGTAAGCACCTCAAACGATTTATATTTATTATTTATGTTAGGACTAAGGTTAAAGTTTTCGTTGTATATTAGTGCAACCCCCCCACCCCTTTTGAGCGGACGGGCAATATGCGCATGTGTAAAGTTAGGAGGACATGCCTCATTTAGCGCAAAAAAGTCGTTTGGTTTAAGCCAGGTTTCGCTGAGACCGATGACGTTAAGATTGTTGTCTCTGATAATATCATTAACTAACAACGTTTTAGGAGACAATGATCTTATGTTTAAAAAACCTATATTATAGGTAGTGGGCTGTTTTAGGGAGTTTTTGATCAAATTATCCGTAGTAGCAATATTAATAATGTTGTGTTTATTATGCCCAGTGCATTTAGTATAGTTACGACCATATCTAGGAATTGATACGACAGGAATTTTCCGATTGTTTGATTGTTGCTTTGACTCCAGTTTGAGTCCTTGCTACTTTTCACTCATCTCCAGTTTGAGTCCTTACTACTATTCACTCATCTCCAGTTTGAGTCCTTACTACTTTTCACTCATCTCCAGTTTGAGTCCTTACTACTTTTCACTCATCTCCAGTTTGAGTCCTTACTACTATTCACTCATCTCCAGTTTGAGTCCTTACTACTTTTCACTCATCTCCAGTTTGAGTCCTTACTACTTTTCACTCATCTCCAGTTTGAGTCCTTACTACTTTTCACTCATCTCCAGTTTGAGTCCTTACTACTATTCACTCATCTCCAGTTTGAGTCCTTACTACTTTTCACTCATCTCCAGTTTGAGTCCTTACTACTTTTCACTCATCTCCAGTTTGAGTCCTTACTACTTTTCACTCATCTCCAGTTTGACTCCTTACTACTTTTCACTCATCTCCAGTTTGAGTCCTTACTACTTTTCACTCATCTCCAGTTTGAGTCCTTACTACTTTTCACTCATCTCCAGTTTGAGTCCTTACTACTTTTCACTCATCTCCAGTTTGAGTCCTTGCTACTTTTCACTCATCTCCAGTTTGAGTCCTTGCTACTTTTCACTCATCTCCAGTTTGAGTCCTTACTACCTTTCACTCATCTCCAGTTTGAGTCCTTACTACTTTTCACTCATCTCCAGTTTGAGTCCTTACTACTTTTCACTCATCTCCAGTTGAGTCCATATTTTCAGGATCCAGGCAACTGACTTCTTCAGCCGTTTCCAATCAGAGAAGTAAATGATCAGTTGGAAAGTAGCCTTTAGCCCAGGGGTAGGGAACCTAAGGCTCTAGAGCCAGATGTGGCTCTTTTGATGACTGCATCTGGCTCTCAGATAAATCTTAGCTGACATTACTTAACACGATAAGTAATGAATAATTCCGCTGGTAATCACAGTGTTAAAAATAACGTTCAAAATATAAAACATTCTCATGCATTTTAATCCATCCATCCGTTTTCTACCGCACCTGTTCAACAAGTATTTTTATTAATTATTGGTTTGCTTAAAAATAACAATGTTATTAAAAGATACGAGACTTAATATACTCTAAAAATGTTGGTCTTACTTATAAATGTACGTATTTAGTTGTATTCAGTGTTAAAAAAATATGATATGCTCTCACGGAAATACTTTTTAAAATATTTGGCTTTAATGGCTCTCTCAGCCAAAAAGGTTCCCGACCCCTGCTTTAACGTATCAATCGCTGCATTGGTGCTGAGGTCCTTTTTTACCCCGGGGTCCTCCGCTGCAATCCCATACTCCAAGATGTCAGCTGGCCACTCTTCCTCTGTTTCTTCCCAAACTCAGGGCCTTCTGTTCATCTTTTGGGAGTCAGTAATTCATCCAATTTAAGTCCTGTTGAGGCTTTGTCTGCAGGATTTTGAGTGTTTTTTATGTATCGCCATTGTGTGACATCAGATGTTTGAAATCTTTCCTTTTTCCCCCAAACCTCCTTTTCCGACCAAGTATGTGTTGCCTAGCAACGCCCTGATTGTTGGGAAGCGATATATCATCCTTCCTTTTAAAGGGCAATTCCATAGTGAAGCTTGCACGTATCTGCCATGACCTTCATGAACTTCAAGTCATCTCCAGAAATGTCTTCTGTGTTTTCTGATGACCAGTCGTTCAAATCATGGTTGTATTGATTGTGCGGCAGCTCTTCCAGCTTTGTTCTGGAGATCCTGTGAACAGTACTAGTGGAGCAGCCAATCTTACTCCTCTTCTTACTGTAATAAGGAAGGCCATTAATGACCCACCCCAATAGGGTCTTAACGGCATACAATCCATTTCCATGACTGTTGATCACTTCCCAGGGTTCAAGCAGTTTAGAGGCATTGGTTCCAAATCAAAATAGCTCTACATCGGCTTCAATACGAGGAAGAGTGACGCCATCCAAGTATGGCCATTTAGCCGACTCCTCTTGATTGATGAGGTTGCTTGTCGTTACGGGCATCCTTTTTTGGGTGTAGACCTTGGGAAGGTCTTGGAACTGTTGCCCAGTGAGGCTTGAAATCTTTAAGTCTATCAGCATGTAACTGGAAACTGATGTTTTGGGGCCATGGTTAGGAGATTGATATTAGTTTTGTCGTCAAGCTTTCAGAACAAAATGTATCCGTGCTGCCCGGATCCAAGAATGCATAGGTTTCTATGACTGTGTGTCCCTTGCTGGACTTTATCTGTACAGGTAAAATTGACAGAATTCCATTTCCAGCCCCCGTTTGTCCACGTGTTTGCAGAGATATTTGTGCATTACTCACAGATAGTTCCTTTGCCTTATTTTGGGTTGGAATGATGTTGCTTGCTCTTTCCTTCTGACCAATATGAAGCAGACTTGGATGGTTTAGCTTGCATATGTTGCAGGTCAAGCGCTTGTCACAATGCCTGCTCAGAAACACCCAAAACAGATTCCTTTCTGTCTTGTGAAAGTTATCTTCTCCCTGTGAGTCTTCTCCTCCAACTGAGGACACTGGTCAAGAGCATGATTTTTAGAGCAGCAAATACAGGCGTTTGTGGTACAAGCAGGTGCACTTTGCTTTGGAACAGATTTAAATCTGGTTTGGTCTTCCGCATCAGGGGTTTCGATATTAATGGTCGTGGCAAAACCGCTACCTTGGAATTTGGGTTTACCTTGTGATTTTATTCCTTTTACAGGGTTGCTTCCTGTACTTTGTGGTGCATTCTGGATGTCTCCAAAGACTGGGTTTGAGACAATTTTCACTTGTCGCTCAATGAATGCAACAATGTCTGAGAACTGAGGTCTGCGATGGTGGTTTTCCAATATGTTGCATGCAGAGACTCTCCAGCTTTCTCGCAACTTGTACGGCAGCTTGAAGATCAGCGTTTTCATGTTAGCTGGCATATTAAGTTCCTGCATGTACTGCACATTTTCCATTGCAGTGCAACATTCTCGAAGGCACATTGAGTAGGCTTGCAGAGCTCGTACATCTTCGGACTTCACCACAGGCCAGTTGAACACTTTTTTCATGTAAGCTGCTGTTATCTGCTATTGGTCACCGAAGTGTTTTTCCAACAAATACTTTGCCATCTCATAGCCTCTTTCTGGGGGCATGTGTTGACAGCTACGCACCAGTTCTTTGGGTTGACCCCTAGTGTACATTTCCAGATAGTACAAACAGTCTCCTTTCAATCAATCAATCAATGTTTATTTATATAGCCCCAAATCACAAATGTCTCAACGGACTGTACAAACCATTACGACTACAACATCCTCGGAAGAACCCACAAAAGGGCAAGGAAAACTCACACCCAGTGGGCAGGGAGAATTCACATCCAGTGGGACGCCAGTGACAATGCTGACTATGAGAAACCTTGGAGAGGACCTCAGATGTGGACAAACACCCTCCCCCCCCCTTGGGTTTGTTGCTTGCGTTATTCTCAATGCATTGCACAAAGGTTCTGTACAGTAATGGATCTCCGTCAAAATAGGGAATCTGCTTTGGTGCGAGTAGATGAGATGTTTGCAATGTTGCAATCTCATTTTGCCTGTGCAACAAATCAAGTACAGTAGGGGTGCCATTGGTTGGAGGGGAAATGTTAGTTTGCCTTGATTGCTCTACATGGGAGTCCAAGTGGGTTGTAGGGCTTTGGTCCTGTACTGCATTCCAAAAGACCTGCTGCTGGTTTGGTATTGAAGGTGGTGGTTGTGGTTTTACCTGAATAGATTTAGGGTGTGAAAGCATGGGCTGTTGCTCTTGCCAAAATGTGGGTGGTTGATTGGGAGGTGGTGTTCTATATTGTAGTTGCCATGCTGTTAATTGTTGTTGCTCGGATGGATGGTGTAAAAACTGTGGTGGAGTTGGTGGTGATGCTTGGCTTGACTGCTGTTGTGTGAGGGGTTGATGGTCTGTAGCCAGAGGGTTGAGAGGGACTGGTGGTTCCTTGGTTCTCTTTAAGTAGGATTTCATGCCATCAGATGCTGTATGTGAGGAAGAATAAAGGCTGGAAGCTTTTAAAACTGCTAATTTTGCATCAGCAGCTGCCAATTGAGCATCCAGGTTCATCATTTATTTTTTCTTTCTGATTCTTTACCTCTCCTCTTCCAATTTATTTTTGATCTTTTCTTCCTCCTCTTCCAAGGAATGTTTTTCTTTTAGAGCTGCAGAGCAGACAGCAAGGCCAGCCCTTTCAGCCTCTGCCAGTCTGCGAGCTGAGGAGGTGCTTGATCGACTAGAACCAGAGTGTGTGGGACTCCCATGTGATTTGTGACTTATAACATTACTAATGCTATCATTTGGATTCATTTCATTTTCCAAATCCTCCATATTTTCCACGGTTGGTGTTTTTATCCGGATTTTAACATGCTCAATAAATTCATGTACACTGATTAATTTGGCTTTGTACCATATGTGGTGTTTGATTTGGTCCTCTGTAGGTAGAATTGGTAGGAGGGATGGGTGTGCACTTGCAGCTTCCTTTTTAACATTGAGATATTTGGTGAAAGCTGGTTTCACTTCCATTTGGTCCTCTCCGTTTTCCATGAAATGTTTCTGCATGTTGCTTGCCTTGTTTAATTTGGATCTTCTTTCCTTCTGAAGTCTTTCAATTCTGTGCATTAGGGCTTTTGGTGTCATTTTCACTGTTTGCTTTTTTTACATAGATGTTAGATCTGTGTCCACCTGTTTTTCCATCTCTGCAGGTTGTGACTGATTTTCAATCATCTCTGATAGTTCAGCCTGTGAGGGTTCCATTTGACCTTTAATTATGTCACCAATTGAATGCGCTACTTTTGACTTCATTAACCCATGATCATGCATTTTAAAAGCATCATATTTTCCTTTCCTAGGATCCATGATTATACACAACCCACAATTCAAAATCAGATCAAATATATGGAAACCTTGTAATGTCACTCAAAACACCAAACATCAAAACTGCAATTATTCATTTGCATTTGTTCAAACCAAAACCTCACGCACGAACATGCTTGCACAAGGAATCGTAAACACCACCTTGTATTTCAAATCTACCCACGAATGGGTTGCTATCATGCACACAACCTCATGGAAAATACCCACTAATGCAGTGGTTCAGTGGGGGTACTTGAAGGTATGCCAAGGGGTACGTGAGATTTTTTAAAAATATTCTAAAAATAGCAACAATTCCAAAATCTTTTATAAATATATTTACTGAATAATACTTTAACAAAATAAGAATGTAAGTTCATAAACTGTGAAAAAACAACAACAATGCAATATTCAGTGTTGACAGCTAGATTTTCTGTGGACATGTTCCATAAATATTGATGTTAAAGATTTCTTTTTTTGTGAAGAAATGTTTAGAAGTAAGTTGATGAATCCAGATGGATCTCTATTACAATCCCCAAAGAGGGCACTTTAACTTGATGATTACTTCTATGTATAAAAATATTTATTTAGAATTTAATCACTCTTTTATTTTTCAACAAGTTTTAGTTATTTTTATATCTTTTTTTCCAAGTAGTTGAAGAAAGACCACTACAAATGAGCAATATTTTGCACTGTTATACAATTTAATAAATCAGAAACTGATGACATAGTGCTGTATTTTACTTCTTTATCTCTTTTTTTCAACCAAAAATGCTTTGCTGTGATTAGGGGGTACTTGAATTAAAAACATGTTCACCGGGGGTACATCACTGAAAAAAGGTTGAGAACCACTGCACTAATGGGTTCAATAACAATAAATATTAACCACCAATGCATTGGATTTTTTGTTGCTGTCTTTGTGTTATAAGGCCTGCATATATTATCCCGTGTAGCGCGCTACGTACCTTTACTTCATGC
>NC_084639.1:28471355-28521355 GCF_033978795.1 Nerophis ophidion | reverse complement strand
TCTTTGTGCCTGCACGCTCCCCTGGGACGTCAAGTCCAAATATTTTAGTGTATATAAGTACTTTTTCAGCCATATAGACAAGTGATGATTGTGTGTAGACATATACTATACATCATATTTGTTTCCCATTCTATGCTTGTGGAGGTTCTGTTGTCAGCCATCTTGTACTTTATATGCAGCCAACAATATTTGCCACTGCTGACCTCCCCAAATATAGAACTTCATTAATAGAATTCATGGATATAGTTGTGGCACACTTTTGTTGAGTGTTGAATATTCCAAAACAATCTGCTGCTGAAGCTGAAGTTTCCATAGTGATAAAACTTGTGGTTGCCTTCCAGGTGTGAAAGATTCAGACGATGAAGAAGAAGAACACAACACCTCTCCAGTCAAGCGTCCTGCTGGCCTGATGGCGGGGAAAAAGCTTCCGCTGGTACATATTATTATCATTATTATTATCATTGTTATTATTATCATCATTATTATCACCGTTATTATTATTATCATTATTATTATTATTATTAGGGCAGCACGGTGGAAGAGGGGTTAGTGCGTCTGCCTCACAATACGAAGGTCCTGAGTAGTCCTGAGTTCAATCCCAGGCTTGGGCTCTTTCTGTGTGGAGTTTGCATGTTGTCCCCGTGACTGTGTGGGCATAAGTTGATTGGCAACACTAAATGGTCTCTAGTGTGTGAATGTTGTCTGTTTATCTGTGTTGGCCCTGTGATGAGGTGGCGACTTGTCCAGGGTGTACACCGCCTTCCGCCCGAATGCAGCTGAGATAGGCTCCAGCTCCCCGGCCACCCCGAAAGGGACAAACGGTAGAAAATGGATGCATGGGATTATTATTATCATTATTATTATTATTAATCAATGACGGAGAAAATCAATGCTGCTTTATTGTTGTATTGTTGATGGTCTTTGCTGCCACTACTTGACAATGAAGACAAGATATGAGCGCTGTCTTTATTATTACCTCTGCTAATCGCTGCTGTTGGTTTGTCAGTTAGTTCATTAGTCAGCTCGTTAGTCAGCTAGTTAGTTAGCAAAATATCTCAAAAGGGTATGGAGGGATTTTCATGAACCTTTCAGGAAATGTCAGAATTAAGATAAGGAACAACTGGTTTGGTTTGTAGAGTTGACCTCACAATTATATATAAATGTGTGTGTGTGTGTGTGTGTGTGTGTGTGTGTGTGTGTGTGTGTGCGGCCCCACAAAGATAAGGATTAGATGAATAGTGGATAGATCAAACCAAACAGAGATAGTGGTCTCTCTGTTTCTTTCATTCCAGCGCACATCGCTCCAAACTCTATGGGCAGCTCAGACATGGGATAAGAAACAAGTGACTACATTTTGGATCACATCCAGAGCACGGTCTAGATTCAGGACTTGTGTACTATTGAGGGACCGAGCCCGACAAGGGTCTGCTCTGTCTTTTCTACTTGTTCTTTGAATATATGCATAGCAGTATTGGCCCATATGGTCCTCAATACATACTGTATACTGTATGCAGTACAGTGTGTACATGCCTGCATGTATGTACATTGTTTACATATACATTACTTACATTTGCTCTGCTACTAAATTGTATATTAACTTGCATCAAGGGTGTCTGAAGTAATTGTTTATTCGAAAAATTGCAATGAAAAATGAGCAAAGAGGCGAAATGTAAGAAGAAAATTTGCGTTGTTGACTCTAATAACACAACGTTGCCATGCAGGCTGATTTTATCTTCAAAACTGTCGTTGCTCCAAAAAAATAACGAATCAAAAACAATGTTATGAATTGTTGACTTATTTAAGACTCTAATTACTTCATATCAAATATTACCCTTTTAAATGGGTTTTGAGGGAAAATATTGTTTATTTGTGTGTTTGCTGTATAAAACACTTGAGTTTTCTTTGACAAAAAGGGCATGAAACAAAATCATGAAAAAACAATAAATACTGAATCTAAAGTTGATCTCACTTTAAGAGGAAAATATATTCCCACGCAGGCCAGACTGGTAAATTCCTGGCATAATAACTTCAAAATGTTCTTTTTCTTACTTTGGACAAAATAGAACAAATATATTCTTAAAATGTACATATTACAAATAATGCTATTGGCATAACACTTCCAGTTAGTTGAAAATTCTGAAGAAAAAATGAGTGCAGTTTCAAAAACATCATGAAGACCACTATAAACTTAGACTTTGTCTCAGTGTTTTTACAAAGCCATTCAATTTTAAGCACTTCCTGTTTAGCAATCTCATGCTGGCAGTTTGTTAAAGACATTTTGGAAAAGCAATCGAGTGTTTCCTGAAACTGCCGCATTTGTGACATCCACAACTGCCACAGCACATTCATTCATCATCCTTCAAATATTACACTTATAAAAGAAAATAATCGTCAAAATTACACCATAATCGCTAAATTAAGGGTATACTAATTCAAAACTTAACCAATGTGAACATGCTACATCCAAGCATAAAATAAAACAGAACAACAAATGTAGAAGGACACATTTGTACAATGGAGTTCAGGGTGCACATCGTGCCGTCAAACAATTGCAAACTCTGCATGGAACTAACTACAAAGATGATGGTCATTAAGTCTTTGCATCTTACAGTTTCCTTATTTTATGTGTTGAGAGGATGGTTTACAATGAAAGAAGTATTGTGCGTCGCTACTGTATCAGTCTGTCCCCATCTGCTGCCAGCCACAACAGGAGTCTTAAGTCAGCTGACCTGTCATCTTCAAACACAGTCATGAGTGACGTGGGTTACACTTGAATTGCTATCGTGACATCCAGTGGACACATTTAGGACAGCAGATTCTTTCATTGAAATGTTTATGGTTAGTGACATCAACTTGTGTTCCGCATTAAAGCTGATGGCAGGCCTGATCGAGAGGCTTAAGCATTGAAAGTAAAGCAAAACATTTTTTTCAACACTTTGACAATCCCCAATAATTTTAGTGGGATTTTGTTATTCTAATACTACCATTGTTTAAAAAAAAAGAATGAAAATCAATGGTGTTATAAATTATCAACCTATTTAAGGCTACAATTACTTCACATTAAATATTTCACTTTGAAAATACCATTGCTCTGTTTATGAAATTAAAAACTTTAAAACTGCACGATCTTGTTGACCTCAATACTACTATTGTGACTTACAAAGCTCACAAGCACATGCTGCCTGGGTTTAAACCCAGAGAGAATCCCTATGACCTCAGAGGTTCAGCTTTCTTTCAGAAAGCAAAAATAAGAACGAGCTTAAAAAGTAGATGTGTTTCTGTTAGAGGAGTTCAACTGTGGACCAGCTTGGATGATTCCTTCAAATGTTCCAGTTCCATTCACACATTTAAAAAACACTTAAAGACCAATGTCTTGAAAAAATATATCACTTTTCAGTCAACATTGTAGTTGATACTATGATTAATGTTCATTAAAAACTGAACGTGGGATATAAATGACAATGGAAGTATAATTGTTTGTATATAATTGGTGCAAAGTGTGCAAGGATATTTTGCATGCCTTCATTGTGTAAATAATAGAACTACGTTCATGTTGTGTATAATGTGTATTCATAATAAGTTAATAATAAGCTTACCACCACTAGGTGTGAATGAATGATGGGTTCCAACTTCTCTGTGAGCGCTTTGAGTATCTAACAATAGAAAAGCGCAATATAAATCTAATCCATTATTATTATTATTTCATAATTGTCGGAAGTTCATTTTGTACTTGCCATTGTTTCTAGGGTTAGGTGCAATAAGTGTTCAACTTCAGCCTTTTCATTTTCAATCTCTGAATGTATTTTTGTAATTTGTTTGCTTTGTTGACCATTGACCGAAGAACAATAAACTAAAGTAAAATCTGTTTTGGGGAAATAAAGCATATTTTGTGTTTATGCCACAAAAAGGGATTAAAATTTAAAAACACAACAACTTAAGATCGACAGATGGACCTGATCTAAAAGATATAAACCTTGGATAATTACAAAAATATATTTATTTAAAAGGATATATGTATATGAGCCTCTTGGGTCCCTGGGACTTAACTTGCGGCGAGTTCAGATCTAAACATTTGCGAGGTTTTGGAAATGGATCATGTGGGGTCTTATTGACGGCTGTGAAGGGCTGACAGGGACTCGAGTGGAAAATGAGCCGTGCAGCTGACACGTGATCAATAACCAGCCTGCGATCTCTTTATTTTGCAGAAAAAGCTGAAGATGGACGACGAAGAGGATGATGATGATGATGATGATGAGTATGTCACTCTTTTTGTGATGATTGGATTATTCTAGAATGAATTGTTGACTTTCATTTCTTAGGGATGAGGAGGATGATGACAGTGATGAAAGTGAAGTGGCGCCCCAGAAGAGTGCCAAGAAGGTAAGCCAGCTTTTATGGAAGTTGTAATGTTTTGTCTTCAATGAGGTAGCAGGTCTTGTGTGGTCTACATGTTTCTTGTAAGGAGGACCAAACAGAGGATTCCTAGAGTATTATTGTCACCTGTGCAGGTGCATCTTAGCACACTTTGACGTGAGAGCGGAGGGACTCTGCTTTTCATATTTCTACAGCGGGGTTACATGCTCACCTATGATTGGCAGATGGTCTGAGGAGATGTTTACATGCAGACAACAATCCACTAACCCTGGTGAAGACTTGAGTCTTCTTTATCAGCAGCAGATGTGTGCCGAAGACAAAGCACTTTGTCCGTGCTGATTGTCTAACCCCGGATCTACACTGGATGTGTAACGGCTGCAGAAACTGATTCTTATAAGAAAAAAAAGGGGGGAGGGGTGTTTTCAATCAATTTTTTTAAGAATCTGAAATGGATCCATTATTTGTGCAGCCGCGGGGGGCGCTGGCGCCTATCTCAGCTACAATCGGGCGGAAGGCGGGGTACACCCTGGACAAGTCGCGATGAGGGAATAAGCGGTAGAAAATGGATGGAGAAATGGATTTGTGCAGCCCTATTCATTATATTTGAAGAATCAGGCGATTAAAACAGACGCATAGAAATATTTCAGCTCAGGGGGGTGACAGGAAGCACAGCGTTAGTCCAATGTTGTCCACAAGGTGTCAGGCCATCTTCTTTGTTGTGTTCCCACTGCGTAACGTCAGTCAGCGCCGCGTGACGTCAGTGAGCGCCGCGTGACGTCAGTGAGCGCCGCGTGACGTCAGTGAGCGCCGCGTGACGTCAGTCTGCGCCGCGTGACGTCAGTCAGCGCCGCGTGACGTCAGTCAGCGCCGCGTGACGTCAGTCAGCGCCGCGTGACGTCAGTCAGCGCCGCGTGACGTCAGTCTGCGCCGCGTGACGTCAGTCAGCGCCGCGTGACGTCAGTGAGCGCCGCGTGACGTCAGTGAGCGCCGCGTGACGTCAGTGAGCGCCGCGTGACGTCAGTCTGCGCCGCGTGACGTCAGTCAGCGCCGCGTGACGTCAGTCAGCGCCGCGTGACGTCAGTCAGCGCCGCGTGACGTCAGTCAGCGCCGCGTGACGTCAGTCTGCGCCGCGTGACGTCAGTCAGCGCCGCGTGACGTCAGTCAGCGCCGCGTGACGTCAGTCAGCGCCGCGTGACGTCAGTGAGCGCCGCGTGACGTCAGTCAGCGCCGCGTGACGTCAGTCAGCGCCGCGTGACGTCAGTCTGCGCCGCGTGACGTCAGTCAGCGCCGCGTGACGTCAGTCAGCGCCGCGTGACGTCAGTCAGCGCCGCGTGACGTCAGTGAGCGCCGCGTGACGTCAGTCAGCGCCGCGTGACGTCAGTCAGCGCCGCGTGACGTCAGTCAGCGCCGCGTGACGTCAGTCAGCGCCGCGTGACGTCAGTGAGCGCCGCGTGACGTCAGTCAGCGCCGCGTGACGTCAGTCAGCGCCGCGTGACGTCAGTCAGCGCCGCGTGACGTCAGTGAGCGCCGCGTGACGTCAGTGAGCGCCGCGTGACGTCAGTGAGCGCCGCGTGACGTCAGTCAGCGCCGCGTGACGTCAGTCAGCGCCGCGTGACGTCAGTCAGCGCCGCGTGACGTCAGTCAGCGCCGCGTGACGTCAGTGAGCGCCGCGTGACGTCAGTCAGCGCCGCGTGACGTCAGTCAGCGCCGCGTGACGTCAGTCAGCGCCGCGTGACGTCAGTCAGCGCCGCGTGACGTCAGTGAGCGCCGCGTGACGTCAGTCTGCGCCGCGTGACGTCAGTCAGCGCCGCGTGACGTCAGTCAGCGCCGCGTGACGTCAGTGAGCGCCGCGTGACGTCAGTCAGCGCCGCGTGACGTCAGTCAGCGCCGCGTGACGTCAGTCAGCGCCGCGTGACGTCAGTCAGCGCCGCGTGACGTCAGTCAGTCAGACACTGCAGACTACAGCTATTTGGCAACACATGCTTGGGAGCAGCTGACCGTCCACTGCCTTCTTTTTCTTCTTCTTCTTGGTCCTGTTCACACCTGTTTTCCTGCACTAAAACACAGGCTTGGAGCAGCTTTCTCCTCTGTAATCTAGGAGGATTCTCACTGTCTCACCTGCGAGACGGCACTATTTCATGCTCAGAGAGTGTGTGAACACATGCAGTAGGATTGTTGTTTTGCTATTCTTATGGCCTTCTCAGTGTCACTCTTATTCGCTGGTTAACTTCCTTCTGTCGTTAGGAATGGTAGAACTTCATCTTCCACTGCTCTCAGTCTCATAGGAATAACCCTGTTTCACTTCTTTTTACACTTGTCTGACCATGGAAATATTACTAACAGGTCCATCTTTCATTTTTAAATCAAAAATAGGACAAAAACATTTTTTGTAGACTTGTCTGACCATGGAAGTGTTACTAATAGGTACATATGTAATGTTATAATCAAAACTAGTACAAAAACACTTCTTTGTAGACTTGTCTGACCATGGAAGTGTTACTAGCCGGTGCATATTTAATTTTATAATCAAAAATAGTACAAAAACACTTCTTCTTACACTTGTCTGACCATGGAAATGTTACTAACAGGTCCATCTTTCATTGTTAAATCTAAAATAGCACAAAAACACTTCTTTGTACACTTGTCTGAAAATGGAACTGTTACTAGCCGGTGCATATTTAATTTTATAATCAAAAAATAGTACAAAAACACTTCTTTGTACACTTGTCTGTCCATGGAATCTGAGCATCTTGTGGGTTTATGGCCACAACCTTCTACTATCCAGCTGAGAAGCATGATTTATCATCTACAATTAACTTTCACCAACTCAGAGGCGATGCAGCAGCTCAATATGTCAATATAGCAGCATTTATATTTTTAAAGTGTCTATATTTTTCAAAAAGATTGCTATTTTGAATGTGTCTGGGCCAGGTTTGAATTGTATTATCATTGTGTATTATTTTGTTGGACTGATTCGACTTGTCCAGGGTGTACCCCGCCTTCCGCCCGATTGTAGCTGAGATAGGCGCCAGCGCCCCCCGCGACCCCGAAAGGGAATAAGCGGTAGAAAATGGATGGATGGATGGATTCATTCATTAGTACTACGATACTATACTAGTACCCCTATACCGTACAACCCTAGTACATATACAGTCCTGCTCAAAAGTATACGTACACTTGAGTTTCCAATCATTTCTACAACTCTTATTTGTTTGTGATGAAGTGATTGGAGCACATGAATGGTTTTTGGGAGCAACAAGCTCCCAAAAAACATTCATGAAGTTTGCTTCTTTTATGAATTTATTATGGCTCTACTGTAAATGTGCTGGGTCAAAAGTATACATACAACAATGTTAATATTTGCTTACATGTCCCTTGGCAAGTTTCACTGCAATAAGGCGCTTTTGGTAGCCATCCACAAGCTTCTGCTTACATTTTTCACCACAAAATTGCTGCAGTTAAGCTAAATGTGTTGCTTTTCTGACATGGACTTGTTTCTTCAGCATTGTCCACACCTTTAAGTCAGGTCATTCCAAAAACCTTCATTCTAGCCTGATTTAGCCATTCCTTTACCACTTCTGAGGTGTGTTTGGGGTCATTGTCCTGTTGGAACACCCAACTGCACCAAAGACCCAACCTCCAGGCTGAAGATTTTAGCTTGTCCTGAACAATTTGGAGGTAATCCTCCTTTTTCATTGTCCCATTTAAAGCAGCAGTTCCATTGGCAGCAAAACAGGCCCAGAGCATAATACTACCACCACCATGCTTGACGGTAGGCTTGGTGTTCCTGGGATTAAAGGCCTCACCTTTATTCCTTCAAACATATTGCCGGGTATTGTGGCCAAACAGCTCCTTTTTTCTTTCATCTGACCACAGAACATTCCTCCAGAAGGTCTTATCTTAGTCCATGTGATGTCAGATGAAACAACAATTGAGCACCCCCAAGTGAAAAAGTTTGGACACCCCTGCTGTAAAGCTAATACTTGTTGGCGCTGCAAAAATATCCTTGCTCTTCCCAGCAGGTAGGAATGCGCCTGATTGAAGAGCCTTTCCCGCTCTTGTCTGGTCATGTGCGAAAGCTGTCACTTGGTCTCTGTGGAGGGGAACTACACGTGTAATGGTCTTGTAGTCGTTATGTCAACACGGGCAATTACGCTCCTAAGCCGCTTGGAGGCTCTCTCTGCCATTAGGAGATAATCACACAGCTGAATGCTGGCCTGCGGGGGAACAATGATGGATTTCACACCTAGGCCTTTAGTGATGTCCTACTTAGTCCCACTTGAAGAAATAACCGTCATTTATGTCACAGCTGGGCAAATACTACACAGAAATACTGGCTATTGAATCCCCTCAATAGTGTACAAATGGGGCTATTGATGTGGCCCATTGAAAAATCAATAAACCAGCAGCGGCAGTTCAAATAATTGTAAAAACATATTCAACCTGAAAACATGTAAATATAACAAACATAAACGATACAAACAAACTTTCCCACTAAACTATCACAAAAAGTCAACACACACGGTCACACGTAACGCCACCTGCTTACTGAACTTTGTGGATCCATCCATCCATTTTCCTACCGCTTGTCCCTTGCGGGGGGCTGCTGGAGCCTATCTCAGCTGCAATCGGGCGGAAAGCGGTGTACACCCTGGACAAGTCACCACCTCATCACAGGGCGACTTCTCCAGGGTGGTAAAACGTATCACATCATAAAAAAATGTCCAAGCACAACACATGATTGAAAATTACACTCATTTAAGCATGATGGGAAAAATGCAAAACACTCAACCTATTAGATTGTTGCTGCTGATTGTACTTTCAAGACTTTTAATGACTTAAAAAAACACACAACTACAAACAAATGCAGCATCTTTTTATGCTGTTATTCTAAAATGGAGTCGTGTTTAGAGACTCAACTTCTGTCCCTCCTAAAGAGGCTGCAGTGATCACGACGTCACACTTGCTGGGTGCTGTTGCTCCAGTTGGACTTTCGCTCCTTAAAAGCCGCCACTGCACATTTTGTAGATGGCAGTCTACAGGTATATCTGGACTGTACTATAGTTATGACCACATCACAGACATGCTGACAATGCTGTGTTTTGTTGACATTGGGTTTGAACTCACAATATGCAGAACCCAGTAGAAGTCATCAGCCCGGGGTTGATACGATTGGAAGGGACGGACCGACTGGGACAGGTTAGCTAACTCGGAGGTCGGCCTAACCTCGTCTCAGGAGAATGAGGGTCTGTTGAAATGTCCTTGGTGAAAGTCTGTATCTGCAACCCAATCAACCTTGTCTCTCCTTCCTTGTGGCTTAAAAAAAACAAGTCGCTATTATACTTCTGGTGCGCCACTTCCCGCTCTCACAACTTGTGATTGGATACTCATTTGTGACTCACAAGTGAGTATCCAATCACAGGAGGCGAGAGCAACCTGGCAGGGCTACTGTCGACGACTCGTAATCTGATTGGCTATCTCAACTGTATGTTGGCCTACACTGCACAGGTGGGGTTCAGCCAACGAGCTGAATTCTGATTGGATAAAAGCTGTAAGGTAAAAAAAACTGGAACCTAGTATGACATGAAAATAATATGATGAATACTTTGATATATTTATGCAAAGTCAATTAATAATGAAATAAACTTTTATCGATTTATGACGGCACACCACTGCTGACTCGTTACTAGCAGGAAATTGCACTTCAAATTGTGTGTTGTCCCAAATAATTTTTGTTCATTTTTTAATGTTTTAATTTTTGGGGGTGTTTTTTTAATATTTATTTAATTTTTTTGTTTTTTTAAACAAGTTTTTATTTTATTTCTGCTTCTATTTCTTTTATTTGTGTTTTATCGCTGTATTCTTTTTTTTTCTTCTGTGATATGGATCTCTGTGGGTGTGAAATAAAATGTCTATTATTGTATAATGGCTGAAATAAAATGTCTATTATTGTATAATGGCTGAAATAAAATGTCTATTATTGTATAATGGCTGAAATAAAATGTCTATTATTGTATAATGGCTGCTCAGTAAACATGCGTGTCCTCTCTCTTGCAGGGCCCCACAACAGCCAAGAAGGAGCAGATGAAACAAAATGGCCCTGCAGCAAAAGCGCAGATGAAGGTATTGTCCAGGACAGCATGTTTTAAAAAGCCACATTGATTTCATGGCCAAACAGACTCAGGAATGTGATAAGCACCTTGCAATTAGCTCACCTGATAGTACATTTCTTTGGCGGAATGTTCCGCCAGCCCAAATCTTCAGCTCTGCCTCTCTTTAAGCAAACACACCTGACCTCTAAAATGGTTGCCCGGGGCAAGGTTTAAACCCGTGACCCCCTTGTCGCGACCCCGCCGTCTTGGGTTGCGGGCCGCCTTTGATGCTCCCGCGACAAGGTGCAAATGGGGTGGGCTTCTCTGCACGTTTGATCAAATGGCCGTGACAGGAGGACAGATAAGAGCGTTTCAGCACAGAGACAGTACACTAGGGTCATCAATCATATCCAGTACTATACCACCTCTAAAAAGTACTGGTCCCCCAACGTCGTCACGTGGTGACATTGCTGCTGTTAGGAGCAGAGGAGCATGTATGGCAGCGCACACACACAGAGTACTTACAAGCAGACACAGGGTGGAGACAGAAAAGGGAGAATGGACGCATTTTGCTGTAAAAAGTGAAGATAAAGGTGAAGTTCTAACACTGAAACACCCTCAGGAAGAGCTGCTTTAACACATGCAGCTAACATCCCTCCACAGTGTTTTAGTTACTTCTAAATCACTAATCCTGGCCTCCATAGCAACATATAAAGTGAGGTCCTTACAATCAATCAATGTTTATTTATATAGCCCAAGATCAGGAGTGTCAATAGGGCTGCACAAGCCACAACCACATCCTCGGCTCAGATCCCACATCACGGCAAGGAAAAACTCAATCCAATGGGACAATGAGAAACCTCGGCGACTGGGGCAATGGACGTTGAGTGGATCTAACGTAATAGTGTGAGAGTCCAGTCCATAGTGGATCTAACATAATAGTGCGAGTCCAGTCCATAGTGGATCTGACATAATAGTGTGAGAGTCCAGTCCATAGTGGATCTAACATAATAGTGTGAGAGTCCAGTCCATAATGGATCTAACATAATAGTGTGAGAGTCCAGTCCATAGTGGATCTAACATAATAGTGTGAGAGTCCAGTCCATAATGGATCTAACATAATAGTGTGAGAGTCCAGTCCATAGTGGATCTGACATAATAGTGTGAGAGTCCAGTCCATAGTGGATCTAACATAATAGTGTGAGAGTCCAGTCCATAGTGGATCTAACATAATAGTGTGAGAGTCCAGTCCATAGTGGATCTAACATAATAGTGTGAGAGTCCAGTCCATAGTGGATCTAACATAATAGTGTGAGAGTCCAGTCCATAGTGGATCTAACATAATAGTGTGAGAGTCCAGTCCATAGTGGATCTAACATAATAGTATGAGTCCAGTCCATAGTGGATCTAACATAATAGTGAGAGTCCAGTCCATAGTGGATCTAACATAATAGTGTGAGAGTCCAGTCCATAGTGAATCTAACATAATAGTGTGAGAGTCCAGTCCATAGTGGATCTAACATAATAGTGTGAGAGTCCAGTCCATAGTGGATCTAACATAATAGTGTGAGAGTCCAGTCCATAGTGGATCTAACATAATAGTATGAGTCCAGTCCATAGTGGATCTAACATAATAGTGAGAGTCCAGTCCATAGTGGATCTAACATAATAGTGTGAGAGTCCAGTCCATAGTGAATCTAACATAATAGTGTGAGAGTCCAGTCCATAGTGGATCTAACATAATAGTGTGAAAGTCCAGTCCATAGTGGATCTAACATAATAGTATGAGTCCAGTCCATAGTGGATCTAACATAATAGTGAGAGTCCAGTCCATAGTGGATCTAACATAATAGTGTGAGAGTCCAGTCCATAGTGGATCTAACATAATAGTGTGAGAGTCCAGTCCATAGTGGATCTAACATAATAGTGTGAGAGTCCAGTCCATAGTGGATCTAACATAATAGTGTGAGAGTCCAGTCCATAGTGGATCTAACATAATAGTGTGAGAGTCCAGTCCATAGTGGATCTAACATAATAGTGTGAGAGTCCAGTCCATAGTGGATCTAACATAATAGTGAGAGTCCAGTCCATAGTGGATCTAACATAATAGTGTGAGAGTCCAGTCCATAGTGGATCTAACATAATAGTGTGAGAGTCCAGTCCATAGTGGATCTAACATAATAGTGAGAGTCCAGTCCATAGTGGATCTAACATAATAGTGTGAGAGTCCAGTCCATAGTGGATCTAACATAATAGTGTGAGAGTCCAGTCCATAGTGGATCTAACATAATAGTGTGAGAGTCCAGTCCATAGTGGATCTAACATAATAGTGTGAGAGTCCAGTCCATAGTGGATCTAACATAATAGTGAGAGTCCAGTCCATAGTGGATCTAACATAATAGTGTGAGAGTCCAGTCCATAGTGGATCTAACATAATAGTGTGAGAGTCCAGTCCATAGTGGATCTAACATAATAGTATGAGTCCAGTCCATAGTGGATCTAACATAATAGTGAGAGTCCAGTCCATAGTGGATCTAACATAATAGTGTGAGAGTCCAGTCCATAGTGGATCTAACATAATAGTGAGAGTCCAGTCCATAGTGGATCTAACATAATAGTGTGAGAGTCCAGTCCATAGTGGATCTAACATAATAGTGTGAGAGTCCAGTCCATAGTGGATCTAACATAATAGTGAGAGTCCAGTCCATAGTGGATCTAACATAATAGTGTGATAGTCCAGTCCATAGTGGATCTAACATAATAGTGTGAGAGTCCAGTCCATAGTGGATCTAACATAATAGTGTGAGAGTCCAGTCCATAGTGGATCTAACATAATAGTGTGAGAGTCCAGTCCATAGTGGATCTAACATAATAGTGAGAGTCCAGTCCATAGTGGATCTAACATAATAGTGTGAGAGTCCAGTCCATAGTGGATCTAACATAATAGTGTGAGAGTCCAGTCCATAGTGGATCTAACATAATAGTATGAGTCCAGTCCATAGTGGATCTAACATAATAGTGAGAGTCCAGTCCATAGTGGATCTAACATAATAGTGTGAGAGTCCAGTCCATAGTGGATCTAACATAATAGTGAGAGTCCAGTCCATAGTGGATCTAACATAATAGTGTGAGAGTCCAGTCCATAGTGGATCTAACATAATAGTGTGAGAGTCCAGTCCATAGTGGATCTAACATAATAGTGTGAGAGTCCAGTCCATAGTGGATCTAACATAATAGTGTGAGAGTCCAGTCCATAGTGGATCTAACATAATAGTGTGAGAGTCCAGTCCATAGTGGATCTAACATAATAGTGTGAGAGTCCAGTCCATAGTGGATCTAACATAATAGTGTGAGAGTCCAGTCCATAGTGGATCCACCATATTAATAATAATAATGGATTAGACTTATATCGCGCTTTTCTACTGTTGTATACTCAAAGCGCTCACAGAGAAGTGGGAAGCCATCATTCATTCACACAATGGTGGTGGTAAGCTACATCAGTAGCCACAGCTGCCCTGGGGTAGACTGACAGAAGCGTGGCTGCCAGTTTGCACCTACGGCCCCTTCGACCACCACCTATCATTCATTCATTATTCATTCACCGGTGTGAGCAGCACCGGGGGCATGGAGGAAGTGTCCTGCTCAAGGACACAACGGCAGCGATTTGGATGTCAGTAGGTGGGAAGTGAACCTGCAACCCTCAGGTTTCTGGCACAGCCGCTCTACCCACTACGCCATGCCGCCCCATAGGTAGAGTCCAGTCCATAGTGGGTCCATCATAATAGTGAGAGTCCAGTCCATAGTGGGTCCAGCAGGAAACCATCCTAAGTATCATTATCCATGGAGGACGAGGACTAGCTAAACATGCTTCACCAAACACCGTAGGATATTACAATAGCTCACTGCTAACAGCAAGCTAGCACCCCTGAATGGAAACAAATACCATGGGTGGATCTACACCTGACATCCACTGGAATGATACCAAGTACAAGAGCATATCTAGTCGACACTACTATGATTACATGGATATTTGTATCGTCATAAAATCTTTTTTTCTTTTAAAAAAATGCATTTTATCTTGATGCAGTCAGTAAATATGTTTCTGGACACATGAGGACTTTGAATATGAGCAATGTATGATCCTGGAACTACTTGGTATCGCATCCATACCTAAATGTGTGGTATCATCCACAACTAATGTCAAGTATCAAAGAAGAGAAGAAAAAGTGATTATTACATTTTATCAGAAGTGCAGATAGAACATGTTAAAAGAGAAAATAAGTAGATAAAGTAGATTAATATAAATGTGTACAGTTTGTCCCCCATAATGTGTATAAAATAATAAGTGTATAAATGACACAATATGTTACTGCAGACTAATTAGGAGTCTTTCTTTGTTTACTTACTACTAAAAGACAAGTTTGTCAAGTATGTTCAACATTTGATTGAAGGACTAAATGACAATAATAAACATAATAAACATTGTTTGTTTAAACAAAGACAATAATGGCCATTTTTCTGGTCCCCTTTATTTAGAAAAGTGTCAAACACATTTTGGTACCGGTACCAAAATATTGGTATGGGGACAGCCCTAGCCTGTGCAAATTCCTGCTTATCTCAGCTCTAGTGTGTGTGTGTGTGTGTGTGTGTGTGTGTGTGTGTGTGTGTGTGTGTGTGTGTGTGTGTGTGAGAGACGTTAACAAGGTGTTGAGTTGAAGAGCCTGTTTAATTGGTGGCGATGAGCAAGAAAGGGTTTGAGTTAGTGCTTTGTTTCCAGCACCTCCTGACAAGGTCTCCCCAGCCCTCACTTCCTGGACACACCTTCTCCCTATTGCTCTCATTACCCGCCTTTGATGTCTGCTGCAGCTTCCACATGCCCCGAGGAGCGAGGAAGAGGGCGTGGACGTCTGTTTTTCCTGGGCTAAGCGCAGGTGACCGCTCATTAGGCGGCCGCGTCAGATCCGCCGCCAGTGCCGCGCTCCTCGCCGCCCTTTGTCTCGGGTTGATGAGTTTGGAGAAGCGGAGTCGTTAAGCACTTAGCATGAGTCATTGTTTAGAGGCAGCTGATTGACACGTGTTCAACAGGTGTCTGTCTGGACAGCATTAAGGCTTTTTATGGGCTATGACTCCTCACCTTGGAACCATCTTCAAAAAGACACGGCCCTTTGGTGACATACATGTCCAGAAACATGACATCATTAGGAACTAAAAGAACGCTTTTGGCGAGATAACTTCACACGAGATGGCAGCGTGGCGTGCGAGTGGACCGCCACGCTTTTTCTTCAAAAGGGATTATTGTGACTAGATTTACTTCCTTCACTTTATCTATTCATTTTTATTGAAACTTTGTTTCAAATTACACCAGACTTTTGGACATTTTTTTCTTCACTTTAGTGAGGGTTGTTGGAACATTTCAAATCAAAGAATACAGGGGCCATTGTGATATGTTCCAGTTTTAAAAGCATTATAATATAAACATTGTTTTTATTTTTATAGCTCCCCCTCAAGTTTATTCCCAGGGACCTGAAAGGTTCTGTCATAAGAAATGTAAAAACAAGTCCTGTGTATTTTTAAAATTTTTTTGTATTGAACGCTTAAATCTCTCGATCAACTTCAGGTCTATCTGTCGTTATAAAGTTATATTCTTATTTCTTTTTTTTGTGAAAAGCCTGTTTTTTATTGCAAAAACACAAAATACGCAACAATTTTCCCCAAACTATTTTCAAAGTAAAATATTTGATGTGAAGTATTTGGAGCCATAATAAATAGATCAATAATACATACCAACATTGATTTTTAATGTATTATTTTGTTTTATCAATGACAGTAAAATAAAATAATCCCACTAAAATGATTGGGCATCCAATAGGTCCACCCCCACTCTTAAAAATAAACCATACTTTTTTAATCTTTTTTAAATTTCTAACACTCATGTCTCTAAATCCACTTCAGATCTGTCGATTATAACTTTTTATTATTTTTTTAATGTTTGTATTATGCCCTTTTTTCAATGAAAACTTAGTTTCTAAATGGCAAATATACAATATTTTCAAGTGGATTATTGAAGTAATGTGAGCCTTGAAGAAGTCAGTCATTCATAAGATTTTAAGTCATTATTATTTTTTGAGCAATTACAGGTTTAAAAAGAATAAAAATAAAACATTCTTGGGATCTTAAAGGGAAAAGTGTTCATACGTTTTTCTTTCTTCAATACTTTCAACACTTAAATCTCAAGACAACATTTGTTGTATTATTTTTCATGTTTTTGTTTAGTTTGTTTTTACAGCCTATTTTTCAAAGAAAATGTAGACTTTTTTATATGGCAAAAACACAAAATTTGCAATATTTTCTCCAAAAATTGTTTCTAAAATGAAATATTTGATGTTAAGTAATGTGAGCCTAGAATATGTCAATCATTCATTACAAAATTGATTTTGATTCATTATTATTTTTTGAGCGTGACTGTTTAAAGTAAAAAAAAACGCCTGCAAGGCAGCTCTGTCTTATTAGAGTCAACTTTTTCTTGTTGCATTTGACCGGTTTGCTCTTTTATTCCACGTTTGGTTTTTTTAGTAGTATTTGTAGACCGTGCCACGGGCCCTTAAAATATTAGCTGCGGACCGCAAATGGCCCCCGGGCCGCAGTTTGAACACCCCTGGTTGAATGTACTTTTAGGCTTGTAAGTAGAAGAATAATTTCTTCTCATCTAAACTTGCTGAGACATTAAAAGTATTTGTCACATTGTTGTGGTCGGATGACAAAAATTAGCTTTGAAATGTCACCCAATGATGGTGAGTACATAAGTATGTAAATCATCAAGTGCAGATTACAACAATAATGCCCACAATCTACACTTGTGTTTAAACTAGTGCTGTCAAACAATTGTTGTTTTAAATCAAACTAATCACAACTTTGAATTTGTATGAATCACAGAAGTGTTGCTGAACTTCAGTTGTCTAGAAAATACATTGTTGTGGATGTAAGAGCAGCAAACTTGTGCTTTGATAGGAGAATTGATCTCAAATGACCTTTCAATACAGTTCTTGGTGTTGTTAGTTTCCACTTTTCAACATTCTGTCATTGTGTGAATGCCCCAAAGCATTCACACCTACAGTATAGTTTTCTACACCAGAATTCATCTATTTATTCTTCTTCTTGTTCTTCTCCAGATTTTGGCGCTCTCTACCTTCCACATTTTTCATCCCATTCAAAGCGTTGCAACTTCAAACTGTTGAACCTATTCGGGAATCGCGGCTTTGCCTTGACAAATTCCCAGATTTCCCAGAATTCCAGGTTTTCTGGGACATTTTTCCCATTCAAAATGTATTGGCCATTTTTCAAACTTTCACCATTTCCATATTTTTCAACCGATTCAAAGTATAGCTCGGTTGGTAGAGTGGCCGTGCCAGCAACTTGAGGGTTGCAGGTTCGAGTCCCGCTTCCGCCATCCTAGTCACTGCCGTTGTGTCCTTGGGCAAGACACTTTACCCACCTGCTCCCAGTGCCACCCACACTGCTTTAAATGGAACTTAGATATTGGCTTTCACTATGTAAAGCGCTTTGAGTCACTAGAGAAAAGCGCTATATAAATATAATTCACTTCACTTCACTTCATTCCACCTTCAACACATTCCACCATCCTGGACATTCAAACTACCATTTTCCTTTTTTCAAACCCCTTTTTTCTGGCGACTACTCCTTTCACATTTTTCAACCCACTATAAAAGAATGGGACTTTTTTCAAAGTTGCACAACTCCCACAATTTTTATATGATTCAAAGTTCCCTCTACTCAGTTACTTGGTCTAGATCCTCCTGAAGCGTTCTCAGGCAAGCTGGCAGACATAGTCTCTTCAAGCAGGTCTCCCCTGTGGCCTCCTACCGGTTGGACGTACCCTAAACACCTCCCCGGGGAGCATCTTATCCCGAACCACCTCGTCCGGCTTTTCTCCCAGCTCCTCCCGAATGACAGATCTTTTCACCCGATCTCTACCCTAACACCCACGGTGGCCTGTGTGCACCTGTGACCTAGTCTTTTCAGTCACCACCAGAATCTCCTGTCCCCAGGTGAGGACAGGAACGTAGATTGACTGCTAGGTTTAGGCTTCTTCTTTTCTACAAAAGACCGAAGCAGGGTCTGCATTGACATTAATCTCCCAATTCAGTCTTCCCTCACCTGTAAACAACATCCCAAAGTTCTTGAAATGGGGCAAGGTCTCGTCCCCAGATGGCACTCCATCCTTTTCGGGGCTAGAACTATGGACCTGGAGAAACACATTTTCATCCATCCATCCATCCATCCATCCATTTCCTACCGCTTATTCCCTTTCGGGGTCGCGGGGGGCGCTGGCGCCAATCTCAGCTACAATCGGGCGGAAGGCGGGGTACACCCTGGACAAGTCGCCACCTCATCACAGGGCCAACACAGATAGACAGACAACATTCACACACTAGGGACCATTTAGTGTTGCCAATCAACCTATCCCCAGGTGCATGTCTTTGGAGGTGGGAGGGGCCTATCCCCAGGTGCATGTCTTTGGAGGTGGGAGGGGCCTATCCCCAGGTGCATGTCTTTGGAGGTGGGAGGGGCCTATCCCCAGGTGCATGTCTTTGGAAGTGGGAGGAAGCCGGAGTACCCGGAGGGAACCCACGCATTCACGGGGAGAACATGCAAACTCCACACAGAAAGATCCCGAGCCTGGATTTGAACCCAGGACTGCAGGACCTTCGTATTGTGAGGCAGACGCACTAACCCCTCTGCCACCGTGAAGCCACACATTTTCATAAATTTGTATATTGTTATTTTGTTGGGGGACAAAAAACCCAGTCACGTTGCTTTGGACCGGACACAGCCTTGATCTTGTCTTTTCACCACCTAAAGGTGAGGACAGGAACGTAGATTGACCGCTAAGTTTAGGCTTCTTCTTTTCTACAAAGGACTGAAGCAGGGTCCGCATTGACTCTGATCTCACAATTCACTCTTCCCTCACCCGTAAACTACATCCCAAGGTTCTTGAACTTCTCCATTAGTGGCAAGGTCCTGTCCCCAGACGGCATTCTATCTTTTTCCGGGCTAGATTTATGGACTCTACCTTTTTCATTCATTTTTTTAATTGCTATTTTAGTGTGGGTACAAAACCCAGCCATGTTGCTTTGGACCGGACACACCCTCGACCTTGTTCTGGACTGCACTTGCAGGATTGTGCGGGGTGAAGGATTGTTGTGGTGTGTGTGAAGCTGCACACAGGAGAAGCTGGCTTGACTTCTGAACTGGCAGGGCCCCTGGGCAAACTTGACGAGCAAAGCTGTTGCAAAACACGTGTTTGCTTTGGATTGAAGAGGACAGATTGCGTCAAACGTGATGAAGTTCCATGTCTTGTGGCATCTGTAATCAGTGTTTATCAGCTGCTCCAGGTCTGCAGCTGGCTGGAGTAAATAATACTTGCAGTGGGTTTCTTTGGCCGGCAGCCAGCAGGATATGTGCTGCAGGTCTGTGTGCTTTTAGAGGACCTTTTCCTAGGAGAGAGCAAATTCTGCATACTTTTCTTCACGCTGTGCTATCAACTGCACTGAGAAGGAAATCTCTCGTTGGCTCTCAGCCCTCTGAGAGAAAAATGTCTCCTGTGGACAATCGGGGAGATGTTTTCACTCCTGAGGGCATTATGTCCACAACTCAAAAGAGGTCATATTATGCACAACCACTTTTCTTTCCAGTATTGGGGAATTCAAACCATGGAGGCTTCAACGCCATAAAGCTTGAACTGGAATTTGACGTGCACACGTCCTGTCTTACCCTCAGTCCATCCCGTAGCGTGGGAAAAGATATACATGGCATCTGGAAAGTATTCACAGCGCTTCACTTTTCTAGTTTGGCCCATTCGTCTTTGCAGCACCTCTCTGTACATTGCTGCATTCATATTTCCTTCTATCCTGACCAGTCTCCCAGTTCCTTTGCTAAGAACCATCCCCGCTGCATGATGCTGCCACCACCATGCTTCATTGTAGGGATGGTGTTGGCCTGGTGATGAGCGGCACCTGATTTTCTCCAAACATATACACCAAAGACTTCAATCTTTGTCTCATCAGACCAGAGAATCTAGTTTCTCGTGGTCTGAGAGTCTTTCAGGTGCATTTGGGCGAACTTTTGACGAAGAAATGGATTCTGTCGGGCCACTCTACCATACAGGCCTGATTGGTGGATTGTCCTTCTTGAAAATTCTGGATGTCTCTGTACATTGCTGCATTCATCTTTTCCTCTATCCTGACCCGTCTCCCAGTTCCTGCCGGTGAAAAGCACCCCCACAGCATGATGCTGCCACCACCATGCTTCACATTAGGGAGGGTATTGGCCTGGTGATGAGTGGCACCTGGTTTCCTCCAAACATTCACGCCAAACACTTCAATCTTTGTCTCATTAAACCAGAGAATTTAGTTTCTCGAACTCACAATTTGTAACGGCCTATTGATGCCGTATAAGCCATTGGTACCGCTCATTGTTGGTTGATTGGAGCGGAAGTGGCAGGCAAACCAGTTCACCGCCAGGACAGCTTAACTCCTTTCCAGGTCAGACGACCTTGTTTCACAAGATGGAGTTTCTCTTTAAATATCCTTCTTGAAAAGGGCCTTGCAAATATATATCTGCCACCTAATCAATGTTTTGCTCTGCTTCGTTGTTGGTTAAAAAAAGTGAATACCGCTGGCCGGGTATGGCTCCGGTGCCACTTTCTGCTTTCGTAAATCACAACTTGTGGTTGAATACTCGGGAGTGACAAGTGAGTATCCGATCACAGTCACGTTCAAAGTAAGGCTACTGTCAACAACTGGTGATTTGATTGGCCATCGCCACTGTTTGTTAACTAAATGTCCTCCGTTTGTTAAACTGCTCAGCTGCCGCTGATGTTGGTTCAGAAAGCCTTCAGCAGAATTCATCCAGCGCTGGCAGCTAGCTAGCTGAATTTTGATTGGATTAAAGCTGTAACTTAAAGACAGCAAGACTGCAGCCTAATATGACATGAAGAGAATATGATGAATACTTTTCTATATTTATGAAAAGTAAATCCAAAATCAAATGAACTTTTATGAATCGATGATCATGATTTATGTTAGCCCAGCAGAGCAGGCCTTGCTGGCACACCAAGAACAGCAAGAACATAGACCATTATGCCACGTAAAGTAGCAGTGATAGGTGTGAGATTTGTCCTCTGCATTTGACCCATCAGCCTTGATCACCCCCTGGGAGGTGAGGGGAGCAGTGAGCAGCAGCGGTGGCCACGCCCAAGAATCGTTTTTGGCGATTCAACCCCCAATTCCAAGCCTTGATGCTGAGTGCCAAGCAGGGAGGTCATGGCTCCCATGTTTATAGTCTTTGCTATGACTCGGTCGGTGTTTGAACTAGCAACCTATCCATCTCGGGGCAGACCCTCTAACCACTCGGCCACTGAGCAGGCTTATACCCCCGTCTTCTCCCCCACTGGGAAGCGTTTACATATCAGAACAGCGGGCTTGGTCAGGACACCCTGCCAACCATTCTTTTTAGTTACCAACACTCCTGGATTACCACAAATTCCTAGTTTTCCGGAACATTTTTCCCATTGAAAATGAATAGCCCAATTTTCAAACGCGCACAATTCCCACGTTCCTCGGCCCATTTGAACGCTCCACCATCAAAGGGTTTCTCTGAGTCAAGACAGTCAACATAGGACTTTTTTAAATCTGAAAAATTCCCAGTTTTCCGCAACTTCTCTGCTTATTAAAACATGTTACGACTTGCACATTTTTTGATCTGCTCACTAAATTCCAACGCCAACCCACTCAGTTGTAGGGTTGTCCTGATACCAATAATTTGGTACCAGTGCCAAAATGTATTTCGATACTTTTAGATACTTTTCTAAATAAAGAAGACCACAAAAACTTCATTATTGTCTTTGTTTAAACAAAAAATGTTAGTGCAGATGAAAAATATGTTTATTATTGTCATTTAGTCCTTCAATCAAATGTTGAACATACTAGACAACTTGTCTTTTAGTAGTAAGTAAACAAAGAAAGACTCCTAATTAGTCTGCAGTAACATATTGTGCCTTTTATACACCTATTATTTTATACACATTATGAGGGACAAACTGTAAAAATGGATTATACATCTACTTGTTCATTTACTGTTAATATCTACTTATTTTCTGTTTTACCATGTTCTATCTGCACTTCTGATAAAATGTAATAATCACTTATTCTTCTCTTCTTTGATACTTGACATTAGTTGTGGATGATACCACACATTTAGGTATTATTAAGGTTTATTTGAAATAGGGACAGATCCAAAAAACATAGACATCTGAAACAGTTATCCAATGTATGCATCATAGTGTTTGTAGCCAATGCTAATTTACAACAACAACAACAACAACAACACAGATCTGATACCAAGTCGTCACAGGATCATACCTTGATCATATTCAAAGTCCTCGTGTGTCCAGGGACGTATTTACTGACATTATAAACATAGTATGATTTTTTTAAAAAGGAAAAAATATTTTGTGACAGTAAAAATGTTGATGTAATCATAGTAGTATCGACTAGATACGCTCTTGTACTTGGTATCATTCCAGTGGATGTCAGGTGTAGATCCACCCATGGCGTTTGTTTACATTGTGACGGCGGTGAGCTATTGTATCCTCCGCTGTGTAGTGAAGCTTCTTTAGCTATTCCTTGTCCTCCAGTGATAATGCTACTTGTAAGAAACATACTTTATTTGTCGCCATGGAGGCCAGGATTAGTGATTTAGAAGTAACTAAAACACTGTGGAGGGATGTTAGCTGCATGTGTTAAAGCAGCTCTTCCTGAGGGTGTTTCAGTGTTAGAACTTCACCTTTATCTTCACTTTTTACAGCAAAATGCGTCCATTCTCCCTTTTCTGTCTCCACACTGTGTCTGCTTGTAAGTACTCTGTGTGTGTGCGCTGCCATACATGCTCCTCTGCTCCTAAAAGCAGCAATGTCACAATGCTGTCATGCCCGGGAACTAGTATTGTCAAACAGAGTATAGTACCCTTTTTGATGGATTAGTACGGCAATACTATACTAGTACTGCTATACTGTACAGGCCTAGTTCCAAAGTATGTTATTTGCGTATCAGACTCAAAGTGCTGGTTTTGTAGATGCGGTCAGAAAAGGATGTGTAAAGCACAATATTTGCACATGTTGTGACAGCACGCGGTGTCCATGAGCAGAGGGAGAAGCAGAAGCAGGCTTCTTGCTCCTTTCTAACAAGTTTGCCACGATGCAGCAAACCCAGCAATTTCTCTGGATTGCGCGCCGGCCGGGCGTGTCGGAGCTTGTCTCGGTCTTGTGCAACATCCAGTGCGGATCCTCCTAATTGAAGACCATGCCCAGGTCTTGCTTGCTCCAGTCTCCGATACAGAAAGAGACCCGTGATGTCATTTCCAACTCGTAATGGTTTATTAGAAACATGAGGTCATTTTGGACGGTGACAAAGTTTGAGTTGCACGTGTCTTTCATTTGCCGTGGATGAAAAAAAAACCTTTCTTGCACGCAGGAGCGTCTGGCTGGCCAGCAGTAAAGTCTTTATTTGTACCCCATGTGTCAAAAAGGATGTCCTTTGGTTACATTTTGTCCTGCCTTCTTCTTCTTTTATCTCCTAAGCAGAAAAATGAGTCCTCCAATTTAAGTATCGACATCAACTTCAGATTTATCCATCAATCATACCTTTTTGTTGTTTTTTGTTTATGTTCCTTTTTTCTTTGTTGTTGTTTTTTTATTGCAAACACACAAAATATGCAATTGTTATGTAAAATAGTCATATTTTCCTCCAAAATCAGTGAAATATCTGCTGTCAAGTAATTACAGCCTAAATATGTCAATAGTTCATTAGACTATTGATTTTAATGCATTAGTCTGCTTTGAGTAATAAAAACGCATGGTAAAATTCTCAAGAATCCAAAAGGCCCCCACTCATAAAAATGAATCATTTATGTATTTTTAATTTTAACATCAACTCCAAAATTATCCATCAATCATAAGTTTTTGTTTTTTTTTGTTAAATGTTTTCCAACAAAACTTAGTTTTTTATACAGCAAACACACAAAATATGCAATATCTTCCCTAGTAATTCCTAACATTGATTTTGATTCATTATTATGCTTTGAGTAATAAAAGAAATCATACAAACATTGTCAGGAATCCAAAAGGCCCCGACTCATACAAATGCCTCATTTATATGTTTTTTTATTATTATTTTAACATCAACTTCAGATGTATCCATCAAATAATAGGTTTTTATTTTTTCTTTGTTTGTTTTTATTTTTTTCAGTTTTTTGGATGGCAAACGCGCCAAATATGCAATATTGATGTAAAATAGTAATATTTTCCTCCCCAAAAATGTCAAATAATTACAGCCTAAATATGTCAATAGTTCATCAGACTATTGGTTTTAATGCATTATTATGTTTTGAGTGATAAAAAAAAAAAGGATTGTAAAATTCTCAAGAATCCAAAAGGCCCCCACTCATAAAAATTAGTCATTCATGTATTTTTAATTTTAACATCAACTTCAGATTTATCCATCAATCATAAGTTTTTTTGGTTTGTTTTTGTTTAATTTTTCCCAACATAACTTTGTTTTTTGAACAGCAAACACACAAAATATGCAATATTTTCCCCGAAAAATATTTAAAAATGAAGTAATTCCTAACATTGATTTTGATTTATTATTATGTTTTGAGTAAAACTTCAATTAAAATTCTCAAGAATCCAAAAGGCCATCAAATAATGCGTTTTTATTTTTTGTTTGTGTTTGTTTTTATTTTTTTCAGCTTTTTGAACGGCAAACACGCCAAATATGCAATATTGATGTAAAATAGTGATATTTTCCTCCCCAAAAATGTCAAGTAATTGCAGCCTAAATATGTCAGTAGTTCATTAGACTATTCGTTTTAATGCATTATTATGTTTTGAGTGATAAAAAATGCCATTAAAATTCTCAGGAATCCAAAAGGCCCCCACTCATAAAAAAGAGGAGAATGAATGATGAGTACGGCACTTTTACTTCTGTTTGAAAGCACTTAGTTTGTCTGTTTTATGTTCATTTTTTCCAACAAAACTTTGTTTTTTGTACAGCAAACACATAAAATATGCAATATGTTTCCCCAAAAAGAAGTCCTTCCTAACATTGATTTTGATTCATGGTTATTTTTTGAGCAACAACAGTTTTATATGTAAAAAAAAATCATCTTTGTCTTTTAAGAGCGGACATTACATTTCACCTTTTTTATTCCTCTTTTAAGATTCCCGACGTGTCAAAAAAGATGTCATTGGGTTCCATTTTGTTCTTTGATCCCCTCCCAGCTGCTTGCCGCTGCCAAAGATATAAACACAGGGAGCAGACTAAAAAGGGCAGCATGTCTGCGCTGTAATATTGATCCATGAACATCATCTCTTCTTCACACAGCAGAATGAAAACAGATGTGGGAGTGGCAGAATGAAAGAAGAAATACGCTCCAAAGAGCTCTGCCGTGCATAAATCTCTATTTGACGTCCCAATCGGCCTGTCTTATCTGGCCAATATATTTCTTCCAGACACCTGTTCCGGGGAAAGACAAACCCCAGGCCGGCCCGTCTAAATCTCCGACTTTGGCCGAGATAAAGAGCAAGTTGTCAGCGGCAGCCAAAGAGGTAGATCCTGCTAATTGAGTGTCTGCCACCTGGCTAACTTCCTGTCCTCTCCCGTCAGGGGAAACCGCTGCCCAAGACCGAGCAGAAGTTTGAGAACTTTGCCAAGAGCTCCTTCAAGATTTTGGAGAAACACGTAAGTCGTTGTGTTGGAGCTCTTATCTGCCAGATACATTTTAGCCTGAGAATGTTTCTTCAAGTACAGTAATCAGCTTCCTGTTTTGGAATGGCAACAAGAAGCCTTTGTTTGCAGCAAAACATGTGGGGGCCATTTGGATATTTGGATTTCCAAAACCAATACAACATCATGGATTTTTGCTAACCTTTAGGGCTCCCCTCAAATTTGGTCCTGAGGACGCGGAAATGTTTCAAATAAGTCATATTCATTGTTTATTATTCAATGTTAAATCTCTCGAAATCTATCAAATATTTGGTATGTTTTTATTTAATGTAAAATAGTCATCTTTTTCTCCCCAAAACATGAAATAATGGGTGTGAAATATGTCAATAGATTATTGATTTTAATGCATTAATATTAAAAAAAAATCACATTAAAATTCTCAGGAATCCAAACGGCCCCCCACTTATAAAAATGAGTCATTTATATGTTTTTTTAATTTTAACATCAACTTCAGATTTATCCATCAATCATAAGTTTTGGTTTTCCCAACAAAACTTAGTATTTTGTACAGCAAACACACAAAATATGCAATATTTTCCCTAAAAAATGTTTAAAAATGAGGTAATTGATTTTGAATCGTTATGTTTCGAGGACCGTATTTTTTGGACTATAAGTCGCAGTTTTTTCATAGTTAGGCCGGGGGTGCGACTTATGTGTGAAATTATTAACACATTACCGTAAAATATCAAATTATATTATTTATCTATTTCGCGGAAGAGACGAAGAAAATGTCAGCAATCGTCACACACACGTCAACCAATAAGAATTGGGCGGGGGAGGGTCATGGTAGAGGTGCATTGTGGGTCATGGAATGCTAACTGCTATATGCTACTGCCGTAGCTATTAAAATGGATCATTTCATGGATGGCGGTAACTTATAAGACTTGAGAAGGGCTGAAGAAAAAAGGCGTTGAAAAGGAAATCATGTAGTGCAGATTAAAAGCTGGATGTAGTGAAATATGCAGCAGAAAAGGACAAGAGGAAGCGGCGCATACCTTTGGAGTTGGCAGAGTTGTTTAGAAGACATCGAGGAAGAAGATTTCATGATATTTATGGATTAGGAGTGAGAGATAGTTTGTTAAAGGTATAGCATGTTCTATATGTTATAGTTATTTGAATGACTCTTACCATAATATGTTAGGTTAACATAGCAGTTGCTTATTTATGCCTCATATAACCTACACTTATTCAGCCTGTTCTTCACTATTCTTGATTTATTTTAAATTGCCTTTCAAATGTCTATTCTTGGTGTTGGCTTTTATCAAATAAATTTCCCCCCAAAAATGCGACTTATACTCCAGTGCGATTTATATATGTTTTTTTCCTTCTTTATTATGCATTTTCGGCCAGTGCGATTTATAATCCGAAAAATACGGTAATAAAAGAAAAAAAAAAGAATTCTCAGGAATCCAAAAGGCCCCCACACTCAAAAATGAGTCATCTATATGTTTTTATTTTTTTATTTTAACATCAATTTGAGATTTATCCATCAGTCATAAGTTTTTATATTTTGTTTGATTTTGTTGAATTTTTTTCCAACAAAACTTAGTTTTTTGTATAGCAAACTTGCAATATTGATGTAAAATGGTAATATACAGTATATATATATATATATTTATATATACACACATATATATATTTAACCAATCCAACAAAACACTACACAACAATACCATAACAATGCAATCCAATTCCAAAAGCAAAGCTGAGCCAGCAACACTCAGAACTGCAATAAACAGAACAATTGAGAGGAGACACAAACACCACACAGAACAAAACAAAAGTAGTGAAACAAAAATGAATATTATCAACAGCATCAATATTAGTTATGATTTCAGCATAGCAGTGATTAAAAATCCCTCACTGACATTATCATTAGACAGACTTGTCCAGGGTGTACACTGCCTTCCGCCTGATTGTAGCTGAGATAGGTGCTAGCGCCCCCCGCGACCCCAAAAGGGAATAAGCGGCAGAAAATGGATGGATGGATAAAGAACAATAGTGTCACAGTGGCTTACACTTGCATGGCATCTCATAAGCTGGACAACACACTGTGTCCAATGTTTTCACAAAGATAAAATAAGTCAGATTTTTGTTTCCTTTAATAGTTCAAACAAATTTACATTATTGCAATCAGTTGATAAAACATTGTCCTTTACAATTATAAAAGCTTTTTTTTTTTTTTTAAATCTACTACTGTGCTAGCATGTCAGCAGACTGGGGTAGATCCTGCTGAAATCTATGTGTTGAATGAATACACAATCCTTTTCCATCGGAAAAATATCGTTTTTGAATCGAGAATCGAATGAAAAAAAAAAAAAAATCGATATATTATCGAATCGTGACCCCAAAAATCGATATTGAATTGAATCGTGGGAAAACCCAAATATTCACAGCCCTAATATATATATATATATATATATATATATATATAAATATATACATACACGTATACGTGTATAAATGTATTCATGTATATGTGTATACATGTATACGTGTATATATATATATATGTATACATATACATATATATGTGTACATATATATCCATTTTCTACCGCTTATTCCCTCTGGGGTCGCGGGGGGCGCTGGTGCCTCTCTAAGCTCCAATCAGGCGGAAGGCGGGGTACACCCTGGACAAGTCGCCACCTCATCACAGGGCCAACACAGATAGACAGACAACATTCACACACTAGGGACCATTTAGTGTTGCCAGTCAACCTATCCCCAGGTGCATGTCTTTGGAGGTGGGAGGGGCCTATCCCCAGGTGCATGTCTTTGGAGGTGGGAGGGGCCTATCCCCAGGTGCATGTCTTTGGAGGTGGGAGGGGCCTATCCCCAGGTGCATGTCTTTGGAGGTGGGAGGGGCCTATCCCCAGGTGTATGTCTTTGGAGGTGGGAGGAAGCCGGAGTAGAACCCACACAGCCACGGGGAGAAAATGCAAACTCCACACAGAAAGATCCCGAGCCCGGGATTGAACCCAGGACTACTCAGGAATTTCGTATTGTGAGGCAGACGCACTAACCCCTCTTCCACCCTGAAGTACATATATATGTATACATATATGTGAATGTATTTATGTAAATGTATGTATTATATACATACATACAACCTGTGAAAATCTGCTGTACAGTATGTGTGCTCGGGTTCTATTTTTAGGAACACTAATACAAAACCTCACAATAATGTCTGAGTGTAAGCTATGTCTATATGTGTATATGTATATATTTTGTGTCTTTATTGCAGTTCTGAGTGTTCCTGGGTCAGGTTTGGTTTTGGAATTGGATTGCCTTGTTATGGAATTGCTGTGTATTGTTTTGTTGGATTGATTAAAAAAACTAATAAAAAAAAATACAAAAAAATAAAAATCAATTTTTTAAAATTGAGAATCGATTCTGAATCGCACAACGTATTCGATTCGATTCGTATTGATTTTTTCCAACACCCCTAAAACATATACATATATACATATACATATATATATACATATACACATATAGACATATATATATATATATATATATATATATATATATATATATATATACACATACATACATATATATACACATATATATATATATAAAATGTGCATGTGTGTGTGTGCATAGATAGATACGGTTTAACTCGGTTGGTAGAGCGGCCGTGCCAGCAACTTGAGGGTTGCAGGTTCGAGTCCCGCTTCCGCCATCCTAGTCACTGCCGTTGTGTCCTTGGGCAAGACACTTTACCCACTTGCTCCCAGTGCCACCCACACTGGTTTGAATGTAACTTAGATATTGGGTTTCACTATGTAAAGCGCTTTGAGTCACTAGAGAAAAAGCGCTATATAAATATAATTCACTTCACTTCACTGTATCCCGGCCCCCACACACATTTTTTCTCTAAATTTGGCCCCTGAGTCAAAATAATTGCCCAGACCTGGTTTAGAGGGTGCACTTTATCAACATCGGTAGCCAGGTCAAGGGCCCTTTGCCTTCACGGCAAGCCTTAAGAGCTCTCGGCCATGATGGATATGCAGGAATGTGCTATTGTTCTTCACACGGTGGACACACATGGCTCTATCCTGGAGGTCTCACACATCTCCTCTAGGACGCCGCGCTCTCTTTGAATTATGTCCACTTTCTCTTTTAGAGGCGGAATGGGAGTACGCCTGCCAAGAGCTAGTCTTTGCCGTGATTTAGCCTCGTTTCTAGCCTTAATGAAGAGGCCGCTGGTATGTGGATGGTACCAGTCTCACATTCAAGGCCTTGGAACAACTTTTTTCATCTTACTTCATCAAACTAAATCTCCCCCAATGCTTTCTCTTCATTTTACTGCCACTGGGAACTTAGACAGACAACCAGGAAGTAAGACAGACCACCAGGAAGTTAGACAAAGCACCAGGAAGTTGAACAGACCACCAGGCAGTTAGATAGACAACCCGGAAGTTAGACAGACCGCCAGGAAGTTAGACAGACCACCAGGAAGTTAGACCGACCGCCAGGAAGTTAGACAGACCACCAGGAAGTTAGACATACCACCAGGAAGTTAGACGGACCACCAGGAAGTTAGACAGACCACCAGGATGTTAGACAGACCACCAGGAAGTTAGACAGACCACCAGGAAGTTAGACCGACCACCAGGACGTTGAACAGACCACCAGGCAGTTAGATAGACAACCCGGAAGTTAGACAGACCACCAGGAAGTTAGACCGACCACCAGGAAGTTAGACATACCACCAGGAAGTTAGACATACCACCAGGAAGTTAGACGGACCACCAGGATGTTAGACAGACCACCAGGAAGTTAGACAGACCACCAGGAAGTTAGACAGACCACCAGGAAGTTAGACCGACCGCCAGGAAGTTAGACAGACCACCAGGAAGTTAGACATACCACCAGGAAGTTAGACGGACCACCAGGAAGTTAGACGGACCACCAGGAAGTTAGACAGACCACCAGGAAGTTAGACCGACCGCCAGGAAGTTAGACAGACCACCAGGAAGTTAGACAGACCACCAGGAAGTTAGACATACCACCAGGAAGTTAGACAGACCACCAGGAAGTTAGACCGACCGCCAGGAAGTTAGATAGACAGCCAAGAAGTTAGACAGACCACCAGGAAACTAGACAGACCACCAGGAAGTTATACATACCACCAGGAAGTTAGACAGACCACCAGGAAGTTAGACGGACCACCAGGAAGTTAGACAGACCACCAGGAAGTTAGACAGACCACCAGGAAGTTAGACGGACCACCAGGATGTTAGACAGACCACCAGGAAGTAAGACAGACCACCAGGAAGTTAGACAGACCACCAGGAAGTTAGACGGACCACCAGGAAGTTAAACAGACAGCCAGGAAGTTAGACAGACAACCAGGACGTTAGACAGACCACCAGGAAGTTAGACAGACAACCAGGAAATCTTACTGGGCCACGTGTGGCCCGCAGGCCCTATGTTGCCCAGGTCAGGTCTGGTCTGGTCTGGTCTGACCTGGCCTGGCTGAGATGGTGCTTCTCCCTTCTAGCAGAATGCTTTCTTTCATGTGGCAAGGCAGAGACTAGTCAGAGCTCAAGCACCTACTCCTGGACTTCCAAAAACCTGCAGCTTTCTAGCGCTCATTCACAGTCTTTGTATGGATTTTGCCTTAATTGCTTTGAAGAAGTATTCCACTCCATGTTCAGAGGCATTCCAAAAAGTCTTAGACTTGTAGGCCGGGGGCCATTCACAGAACCATGAATAACTTTGCCATCATCGAGAAATTGCTGCGTCGTGTGTTTCTTTTCTGGCTTTCAAAGTGGACACAGGAGGGTTCACTCGGTGCAACACTCTCTGCCGTCTTCCACAGTACAACTACATGAACAGAGTGAGCCTCTTGTCAGTCACTCACTATCTTTGTTGTGGTACAAGCACGCGGGACCTAACCTATATTCTGCTCCATATATAAGCCAAACCCACTCAATTTTAGACCAATCATACTTTCCCGTACATGATATATATATATATATATATATATATATATATATATATATATATATATATATATATATATATATATATATATATATATACACATTAGATTAGATTAGATAGTACTTTATTTATTCCGTCAGGAGAGTTCCTTCAGGAAAATTACAATTTTCAGCACAATCCCATTCAAGATCAGACAAACATTACAGGGAGACAGAACAGGATCGCTGACGGGTCTGCCGGCTTCCAGTGCCCCTTACAAAAAAGATGACATACAGGTAAACAAGGGCGGGGGGGGGGAATAGAAGATTAAAATAAAATAAAAAATCGGTCTTAGCCTAGGCATATACATATATATATACATACATATATAACCCATTGTGGAAATATTTGTTTTCGAGGTGTTTAAAAAAATACATTTTCAGATGAATCGCAACTCTTAATCTTAATAACTGATCAAAATAATAATAAATAATCAATAATTTATTTATTATTATTTTTTATTTTTATTTTTTTGGGATTGTGCTGAAAATTGTAATTTTCCTGAAGGAACTCTCCTGACGGAATAAATAAAGTACTATCTAATCTAATAGAAAAAATAAAAAAAATGTTTTTTTAAATTTTGATATATGTATAGATTTTTTAACAAATTATTTTTTTTCATTAATCACTCCAACAAACTAATACACAATAATACAATTCCAATTCCAAAAGCCAACCCGGCCCAGCAACATTCAGAATAAAACAACATATAGTTGATGTAGATGATCTATGTCTGCTGTGATACTTCTCCTGTTGCCTTATTTGTATTTGACTTTATTCAATGTTTGGCCAGAATTGTATTCAACAAAATCAGTTTTACTTCAAATGAATTATAAATGTGTTTAATGTAGTTAATCATACAACTGGCACCCAATGTCGTTAAAAAAGTATCGGTTTTGAATCAAGAATCGATTCTGCATCGAATGGTTACCCCCGAATCAAATCATGCTGCGCCCAAAGATTGCCAGCCCTATTATTGACATACCTTCATTGTTTCTGTAAGCCACTCCCACTAAAGCTTGGAAGAAAAAAAGCATTTTCCATTTATTAATTGCAGATATATACGTTGTGAAATGAGTTATATAGCTTCATTGTTTCTAAACGGTGTCTCTAACATGGCAGTAAAATGGCTGATCAGACATGGACCCACTAGCTGCGCAAGCTAGCTCTCTAATCAGCTAAACAGACTCCAGAATTCCCCGCTGACGTTTTGCTGAATTTACTGAAGAATTTGTGAAAGTGAAACAATACAAAAAGAATGCCAATGTAAGTTAATTATGCTAACACAGACTCTCGTAAACCTGTTAGCGTATTAGCAACAATATTTGTTATATTGATTATGATGGCAGGTAGAAATATGCATGACAACACTCTTACTTTAGTAAGTATTAATTGTTTTAGTTATATTGTAAAACTTACAACCGTTGCTTAGAGTGATAAATAAAGAATCCTTACAAGTAGAACCGCTATTGACGGCTGGAAGACTGAATGGCAACTGTACTTCTGGCTGAGAGCACTAGATGAAAGTACCTGCAGTGAGCAAACTGGTCCAAAAGATGGCGCCATAGCACAAACAATAACACACCTATTTAGTGTCTTTGCATGTTTTTTTTTTAACTCTTTCTGTCTTACCAATACATTTGCTGCACCGTGTTATAAACCACAGGCTTCAAAGTGATGGCCTATAGCCTGGAAGTGATGGTACACAGCAGGGGTCAGCAACCTTTTTGGAAGCAAGAGCTACTTCTTGGGGACTGATTCATGCCAAGGGCTACCAGTTTGATACACACTTCAATAAATTGCCAGAAATAGACAATTTGCTCAATTGACCTTTAAGTCTATGTTATTATTAATAATTAATGATATTTATCTTTGTGGAAACACTGATCATCTTAATGATTTCTCACAAAGCTGGCCTGTGTAAGCCAGGACTATTCTTATAAATCCATGTGGACACAAATTATCTTCCTTAAATAACACTAATTGCATTATCAAGTATTCTTAATATATTATTAGTATTCATAATAAATATTCAATAATGTTCAGTTCTTTCCTCAATATTGTACAATATAAATCAATAAACATGTCAGAATCACAATATGCAATAAAATGCTCAAATAAGCATTAGCAGCATAATTATGATCTATACAAAGCAGTCCGTGCACTAACGTGCTTATCATCCAAACACGTGTGAAAGTACATTCTAGACACAATTGTGATCATTAGTCATTCGTTTGAGTCATAAACCTTTTATATGGAGGATTGAGAATATGCCAGAAAGATGTTGCAATGAAGAAAGATGAATGCTTCAGGTGCCATTGTCATAAATATGGACTCACCAACTCAGCTTCTACAGTCAAACACAGCCTCATGACAAAGAATCCGGCGCTGGAAGTCAACTCTATAAAGTTACAAATAGGCAGGTAGTTAAAAATCCGTCAGCACAACATTTCAGGTGAAAACGAGAATTAAAAAGCTACCTGGAGCAGAAATACGATCGATCTCCTCTCACGTCCTGTCTCCTGGCTACTTCCTGCTAGCGGCTTATAAGCACCACTGATTGGACCGTGGTGGTCACGTGACGAGGGAGAGTGTGCCCAGCTCCCAAAGAGTAAACAGAGCAAGAGCATAGCAGTCACTTCCTGCTAGCGGCTTATAACTACAGCTGATTGGACTGTGGCGGTCAGGTGACCAGGAAGTGCCCAAAGAGTAAATAGAAAGGCAAGAGCCTAATAGTCTCTGCAAAAGTTTGTGTTGCACCTGCTTTTTGACACCTGTGTTGCACCTGCCATTTCAGCTATTTTTAGAACAGGGCAGTGGTCCTTCCGGGCACCCCTGCTGTGTACACTATATATATATATGAGGACTATCTGCAGTGTACACTATATATATATATATGAGGACTATCTGCAGTGTACACTATATATATATATATGAGGACTATCTGCTGTGTACACTATATATATATATATGAGGACTATCTGCTGTGTACACTATATATATATGAGGACTATCTGCTGTGTACACTATATATATATATATATATGAGGACTATCTGCAGTGTACACTATATATATATGAGGAATATCTGCTGTGTACACTATATATATATATATGAGGACTATCTGCAGTGTACACTATATATATATATGAGGACTATCTGCAGTGTACACTATATATATATGTGTGGACTATCATCAGTGTATACTATATATATATGAGGACTATCTGCAGTGTACACTATATATATATATATGAGGACTATCTGCAGTGTACACTATATATATATATATGAGGACTATCTGCTGTGTACACTATATATATATATATGAGGACTATCTGCAGTGTACACTATATATATATGAGGACTATCTGCTGTGTACACTATATATATATATATATATATGAGGACTATCTGCAGTGTACACTATATATATATGAGGAATATCTGCTGTGTACACTATATATATATATATATATGAGGACTATCTGCAGTGTACACTATATATATATGAGGACTATCTGCAGTGTACACTATATATATATATATGTGGACTATCTGCAGTGCACACTATATATATATATGTGGACTATCTGCTGTGTACACTATATATATATATATGAGGACTATCTGCAGTGTACACTATATATATATGAGGACTATCTGCTGTGTACACTATATATATATATATATGAGGACTATCTGCAGTGTACACTATATATATATGAGGACTATCTGCAGTGTACACTATATATATATATGTGGACTATCTGCAGTGTATATTATATATATATATGTGGACTATATGCTGTGTACACTATATATATATATATGAGGACTATCTGCTGTGTACACTATATATATATGAGGACTATCTGCTGTGTACACTATATATATGAGGACTATCTGCAGTGTACACTATATATATATGAGGACTATCTGCTGTGTACACTATATATATATATATGAGGACTATCTGCAGTGTACACTATATATATATATGAGGACTATCTGCAGTGTACACTATATATATATATATATATATGTGGACTATCTGCTGTGTACACTATATATATATATGAGGACTATCTGCTGTGTACACTATATATATATATGAGGACTATCTGCAGTGTACACTATATATATATATGAGGACTATCTGCAGTGTACACTATATATATATGTGTGGACTATCATCAGTGTATACTATATATATATGAGGACTATCTGCAGTGTACACTATATATATATATATATGAGGACTATCTGCAGTGTACACTATATATATATATGAGGACTATCTGCAGTGTACACTATATATATATGTGTGGACTATCATCAGTGTATACTATATATATGAGGACTATCTGCAGTGTACACTATATATATATATATATGAGGACTATCTGCAGTGTACACTATATATATATATGAGGACTATCTGCAGTAGGACTTGTATTTGGAGTGGCAAACAACATAAACAAACTAAAAAGTCCCTCGTGTTTAACTTTTGTCCTTCTGGGCTTCCTCAGGTGGTCAAGGAGCTGTGGACCTTTGTCAAAAGTCTGAAAGTGGACAAGAAGTAGACCACCAGGCTGGCTGCCATCCCCCTTGCTTCCTGGCAGGTGATTTAAAGGCACAGTCGGCCACATTTCCTACTTAGCTCTTTCCCCGTGTCAACCTGCCTCTTTGACTCCATTCTGCTCGCCCTTGAGCTGCGACTACTCCACACCTGTAGCGAGGAGCCACCTGCTGCACACCTGTGGATGTCACTTCTCACCATCTTCAGGTGCTGCAAGATCTTTAATTGTCTGTGTGCTACTTCCTGCATTCTGTCCAATCACACGCCCTGATGCCGTAGGAAATGTTGCAGACTGTGCCTTTAAATGTCCCGCTTCTAACACAAGTCTCCTATCTTACCTGACATTTTCAGACATGCTTTTTACTTGTGCTCCAGCTAGCTGTTTGCTAAAACGTTAGCACCAAAGCTGTGGTTTGCAGTCATCACATGTTCTCCATCCACAAATACACATTCTTACATATCTTTACAACTTTTTTTATGTTGGATGTTCTTGCAAGAACACACCTGCCCCTTCTGAAACGCTCCACTCTGCTCTACTTTCCACACTATAGAGCGCACCGTACCTACTACCGCTTAGAAGGAAACATCTTCCCATATATGAGTGGCAGATATGTACTCTGTGAAAGACGTCTTTACACAGAAAATATTTTGTAAACGTTTATTTACATACCTAAACACAGTAACTCAATAACTCCACGCTGACGTTTTGCTGATTTTACTGAGGAGTTTGTTAAAGTGAAACAATAAGAAAAGGAATGCCATTGTAAGTTAATAATACTACAAACTCATAAACCTGTTAGCATTTCAGCTAATGCTAACGACGCGAGCCTGATTACATTATGATAGCAGGTAGAAATATGTATGACAACACGCCTACAGACATCACACACGGGACGCTTTAGTGAGTAAGAATGGTTTTAGTTATATTGTAAAACTTACAATCCTTACGAGTACAAAGAACCACTATGGACAGTTTTACTTCCGCCTCAAAGCATTTAAACAGCGAAAAAAAACCTGTATGAGATGACCGTATTTTACGGTATATAAGCCACACCCACTCATTTTTGGAAGAAAAAAAATTGATGCCTGACAAGTAGCTGTACTGGACCATAAATTGCAGATATGTATGTGAAATTATTTCTTTACATACCTTCATTGTTTCCAAATGGTGTCTGTAACGCGGCAGTAAAACGGCGGATAGAACAAAACATCAGTCATGAACCTTTGATGCGAAATTTAGCTCTCCCACCAGCTAATCAGACTCAATAAAACCACGCTGACGTGTTGGTGCATTTACTGATAAATTTGCGAAACTGAAACAAAACAAAAAAGAATGCCAATAATTTCATAATCGTCTTATTATATTAGCTAATGCTAACGACACTAGCGCCATAATATTACGATAGCAAGTAGAAATATGCATTAAAACTTATACAGACATCACACACAGGATGGTTTAGCAAGTAAGAGTTGTTTTAGTTATATTGTAAAACTTACACACCTTGCTTGGAATGACGAATCCATACGAGTAGATTTGCAATGGATGGCTAGAAGACGGAACGGGCACTTTTACTTCCGGTTTTAAATTTTTAACAGCAGGAAACACTTTTAGCCATTCACCCAAATTCATCCAAAAGATGGCGCCATGTCACAAACCATAAGACGCCTTTTTAGCTTCTTTGCACCTGTTTTATAAAAACTTTTGGCATGATGGCCGTCAGCGAATAAAAATCCAATCAATCAGCCGCGCCGTTTAATAAGCCGCAGGGCTCAAAGTGTAGGAAAAAGTAGCGGCTTTTTGCGCAAACAAAGGCTCCTTTTGCCGAGATCTTGCCAACGCAATTTGGAAGAGGAATATGACTTGTGTAACAGCAACAGCTGTTCTTTCTGGAACGTTCTTGAGTTGCCAGCAGGCTCCTGTGATTCAGCAACATCATCAGAAGGTATCTATTTCAGAGGGACACCAGCCTAAAAGATGTCATTGTCAGCACGCTCCAATGTGGACGCATGAAATACACATTTGAGTTGTCAGCACCCTCCATTGTGGACATAAAATACACATTTGAGTTGTCAGCACCCTCCATTGTGGACATAAAATACACATTTGAGTTGTCAGCACCCTCCATTGTGGACATAAAATACACATTTGAGTTGTCAGCACGCTCCAAAGTGGACATAAAATACACACAATTGAGTTGTCGTCACACTCCAATGTGGACATAAAATACACACAATTGAGTTGTCGTCACGCTCCAAAGTGGACATATAATACACACATTTGAGTTGTCAGCACCCTCCATTGTGGACATAAAATACACAGAATTGAGTTGTCGTCACACTCCAATGTGGACATAAAATACACACAATTGAGTTGTCGTCACACTCCAATGTGGACATAAAATACACACAATTGAGTTGTCGTCACACTCCAATGTGGACATAAAATACACACAATTGAGTTGTCGTCACACTCCAATGTGGACATAAAATACACACAATTGAGTTGTCGTCACACTCCAATGTGGACATAAAATACACACAATTGAGTTGTCGTCACACTCCAATGTGGACATAAAATACACACAATTGAGTTGTCGTCACACTCCAATGTGGACATAAAATACACACAATTGAGTTGTCGTCACACTCCAATGTGGACATAAAATACACACAATTGAGTTGTCGTCACACTCCAATGTGGACATAAAATACACACAATTGAGTTGTCGTCACACTCCAATGTGGACATAAAATACACACAATTGAGTTGTCGTCACACTCCAATGTGGACATAAAATACACACAATTGAGTTGTCGTCACACTCCAAAGTGGACATAAAATACACACAATTGAGTTGTGGTCACACTCCAAAGTGGACATAAAATACACACAATTGAGTTGTCGTCACACTCCAATGTGGACATAAAATACACACAATTGAGTTGTCGTCACACTCCAATGTGGACATAAAATACACACAATTGAGTTGTGGTCACACTCCAAAGTGGACATAAAATACACACAATTGAGTTGTGGTCACACTCCAAAGTGGACATAAAATACACACAATTGAGTTGTGGTCACACTCCAAAGTGGACATAAAATACACACAATTGAGTTGTGGTCACACTCCAAAGTGGACATAAAATACACACAATTGAGTTGTGGTCACACTCCAAAGTGGACATAAAATACACACAATTGAGTTGTGGTCACACTCCAAAGTGGAGACCTAAAAGCGTGCGGCCAAATCAGGCTTAAGAAGTATTTATGATGACATCCGACCAGGCGTCTTTTTAACCATTTCTATGCTTCACCTCAGCAGGAATCCAAGTGTGTACACGTCTAACAACTCATTTACTAAATGTATTCTCCTACTTTAATGAATGTAGTCAACCCTTTTTTTTATGAGTGATAGTTATTTTGTGTACGGCAGCTGGACAAGAATATTATTTTAGGACTCTAGTGTGTAACTACTACTTTGTAACATTAGTCTTCATTTTCTTCCTCCCTCAGCACTCTGTGAAATGTGCCCTAATAAAGACAGAATCTGTTTGATAAAACTCCTGCAATTGTCATTGAATGAAAATAGAGGCGTGTCCAAAGTGTGGCCCCGCGGAACATTCTAAAATTGTAAAATGACGACAACGAAAACATCAAAGGAGAATAAAAACTAATGAGAATAACTTACAATGTTGACTAATAACACAAAGCTGTCTATTTTTAGTTAAAAAACAAAACAAAAAAACAATAACATATCAAAATCAATGTTGTTATGAGTCAGTTCAGTTTAGTTTCAGTTTCACTATTTTGTGTTTTTGCTGTAAAAAACAAAATATTGTTTGACAAAAATGGCATAGAAGGAACCAAAACATAACTCCACTGATCTGAAGTTGATGTGTACACATAAGTGTTGAAATGAAAGAAACAAAGTTAGGAGACTTATGCAGAAAAGTCATGTCAGGTCATCATTAAATGGCCCTGATCCCTCATTAATAATCATCTCCTCTGATACCTCATTAATAATCATCTTCTCTGATACCTCATTAATAATCATCTTCTCTTCCAATACCTCTATAAATGATAACAGCCAGAATTTGCTCTTTTCAAAATGACGTTTACAGCCCAGAAATATTCAATCAATCAATCAATGTTTACTTATATAGCCCTAAATCATTAGTGTCTCAAAGGGCTGCACAAACCACTACGACATCCTCAGTAGGCCCACATAAGGGCAAGGAAAACTCACACCCAGTGGGACGTCGGTGACAATGATGACTATGAGAACCTTGGAGAGGAGGAAACCAATGGATGTCGAGCGGGTCTAACATGATACTGTGAAAGTTCAATCCATAATGGATCCAACACAGTCACGAGAGTCCAGTCCAAAGCGGATCCAACACAGCAGCGAGAGTCCCGTTCACAGCAGAGCCAGCAGGAAACCATCCCAAGCGGAGGCGGATCAGCAGCGCAGAGATGTCCCCAGCCGATACACAGGCGAGCAGTACATGGCCACCGGATCGGACCGGACCCCCTCCACAAGGGAGAGTGGGACATAGGAGAAAAAGAAAAGAAACGGCAGATCAACTGGTCTAAAAAGGGAGTCTATTTAAAGGCTAGAGTATACAAATGAGTTTTAAGGTGAGACTTAAATGCTTCTACTGAGGTAGCATCTCGAACTTTTACCGGGAGGGCATTCCAGAGTACTGGAGCCCGAAATGAAAACGCTCTACAGCCCGCAGACTTTTTTTGGGCTTTGGGAATCACTAATAAGCCGGAGTCCTTTGAAGGCAGATTTCTTGCCGGGACATATGGTACAATACAATCGGCAAGATAGGATGGAGCTAGACCGTGTAGTATTTTATACGTAAGTAGTAAAACCTTAAAGTCACATCTTAAGTGCACAGGAAGCCAGTGCAGGTGAGCCAGTATAGGTGTATATGTATGTATATATGTATATAAAGGTATATACAGTATAGGTATATATGTATGTATATATGTATATAAAGGTATATACAGTATAGGTATATATGTATGTATATATGTATATAAAGGTATATACAGTATAGGTATATATGTATGTATATATGTATATACAGTATAGGTATATATGTATGTATATATGTATATAAAGGTATATACAGTATAGGTATATATGTATGTATATATGTATATAAAGGTATATACAGTATAGGTATATATGTATGTATATATGTATATAAAGGTATATACAGTATAGGTATATATGTATGTATATATGTATATAAAGGTATATACAGTACAGGCGTAATGTGATCAAACTTTCTTGTTCTTGTCAAAAGTCTAGCAGCCGCATTTTGTACCAACTGTAATCTTTTAATGCTAGACATGGGGAGACCCCAAAATAATACGTTACAGTAATCGAGACGAGACGTAACAAACGCATGGATAATGATCTCAGCGTCTTTAGTGGACAGAATGGAGCGAATTTTAGCGATATTACGGAGATGAAAGAAGGCCGTTTTAGTAACGCTTTTAATGTGTGACTCAAAGGAGAGAGTTGGGTCGAAGATAATACCCAGATTCTTTACCGAGTCACCTTGTTCTATTATTTGGTTGTCAAATGTTAGAGTTGTATTATTAAATAGAGTTCGGTGTCTAGCAGGACCGATAATCAGCATTTCCGTTTTTTTGGCGTTGAGTTGCAAAAAGTTAGCGGACATCCATTGTTTAATTTCATTAAGACACGCCTCCAGCTGACTACAGTCCGGCGTGTTGGTCAGCTTTAGGGGCATGTAGAGTTGGGTGTCATCAGCATAACAGTGAAAGCTAACATGTATGATGTCACCTAGTGGCAGCATGTAGATGCTGAAGAGTGCAGGGCCAAGGACCGAACCCTGGGGAACTCCACACGTTACCTTAACGTAGTCCGAAGTCACATTGTTATGGGAGACACACTGCATCCTATCAGTAAGATAAGAGTTAAACCAAGACAGGGCTAAGTCTGACATACCAATTCGTGTTTTGATACGTTCTAATAAAATATTATGATCGACGGTATCGAAAGCAGCGCTAAGATCGAGGAGCAGCAACATAGATGACGCATCAGAATCCATCGTTAGCAATAGATCATTAGTCATTTTTGCGAGGGCTGTCTCCGTCGAGTGATTTGCCCTGAAACCGGATTGAAAGGTTTCACAGAGATTGTTAGACGCTAAGTGTTCATTTAACTGCTCCGCAACAATTTTTTCGAGGATTTTTTAAATAAAGGGAAGGTGAGACACCGGTCGGTAGTTTACCATGAGGTCAGGATTGAGGTTAGGTCTTTTAAGAAGAGGATGAATAACCGCTTTTTTGAATGCTAGGGGAACAGTGCCCGAGGAAAGTGATAAGTTTATAATATTTAGCACTGATGGACCTAATAATACAAAGAGCTCCTTGATCAGTTTCCCTGGAAGAGGGTCAAGTAAACATGTTGTTTGTTTTATTCCATTTACACGTTGTAACAATTCCTCTAATGTTATTTCCTCAAAACGAGAGAAAGTATTTTGGAGGGCAGTATCCGCCGTATATACAATCGTGTCAGTGTTAATAGAACCCAGTTGTAGCTGGGACGCATTGTCTTTAATCTCCTTTCTAATGACTTCAATTTTCTTACTAAAGAATTGCATAAAGTCATCAGCTGAGTGGGTGGAGCTACTGGAAGGAGTCCCTTGTTGGGTTAGCGATGCTACCGTACTAAACAAAAATTTAGGATCGTTTTTATTACGGTGGATGAGATTTGAGTAATATTTAGCTTTAGCTAAAATATTGTTATTGTTTTAATTTTAGGCCATATAAATAAACTTTGGTTGATTGATTGATTGATTTCGATGTCCCGCCCTCCAGCGTTTGACCAATTAGAAAGTCTCTGAGTGTTTCACATCCAGGTTGCCATCTTGGTCTGGCTACAGCCACTGGTAAAGTTACTAAACATGTCAGACCTCAGTCCATCTAAAAGTTAGCATTCTCAACTTATTCATGACAAAGCCAGGAACAAAACCAAGATTTGAATCGGGGATGCCTTTGAAAGATAGAGACCATTTAAGAGCTTGTCATCTGATGCTAAACTTGCTCTTTTCCTCCTTGATAGGTAAGTCAGGCATTTACCTTTTCTTATGACTTGTAATAAATGGAAATGGACATTAGGTATGTCAACTACATTGTCAATAAAGTCTATAATCTTGTCCAACAAAGCTAGTGTGTTCCTGCATCCAATGTTAGCATGCTAGCCCGGTCAATGACACATGGACATACATGCTAACATATGCTAGTTAGCATGTATGTCCATGTGTCGTCCAACTGACAGGACAACATGTACAAATAAAAGCTCATCCGCCTCCGCTTGGGATGGTTTCCTGCTGGCTCCGCTGTGAACGGGACTCTCGCTGCTGTGTTGGATCCGCTTTGGACTGGACTCTCGCGACTGTGTTGGATCCATTATGGATTGAACTTTCACAGTATCATGTTAGACCCGCTCGACATCCATTGCTTTCGTCCTCTCCAAGGTTTTCATAGTCATCATTGTCACCGACGTCCCACTGGGTGTGAGTTTTCCTTGCCCTTATGTGGGCCTACCGAGGATGTCGTGGTGGTTTGTGCAGCCCTTTGAGACACTAGTGATTTAGGGCTATATAAGTAAACATTGATTGATTGATATGTGTAGTGTCAGTGCCTAGTTCCTCCTCAATATGCTGAGGAAATGGCTTCCAACATTGTTACCATGACAATGTGAAAGGTATGGAGACAAGTCACATGACCAAATAATCCCTCATCAGTGTTAGCATGTTGTGGACTACATGCACCGAGTCATATGGCAATATGAAAGCTTTCAAACAAAGTTTAGAGGCACACCTTGGTCAAATGTCTCCTCTTTGGTGTTGGGACTACATTAGGCTGATAAACATATTTTCAGCAGTAGAAACATTGCAAGCGTTGCTTGTAGTCTTCGTGTTCTGATAATACTGACAATAACCACACCATTGTTGGGATTTATCTTTTTGTTTGTCCTGTCCAGCTTCTCAGACACATCATATAGTTGATGTAGACGTTCATATCTACTGTACACTTTTACTTTACACAAGAGAAGTGTGAGATACTTCTCTTGTTGCCTTATTTGTATTTGACTTTATTAAATGTATTTATATTATCATTTGGTGCAGCCGGGCCGCAGCAGGAGGGGATAGAAAGAGGGAAAAGGAAGACAGAGGGGGAAATTGTGGGAACAAGACAGAGAGACAACAACAACATCAGCAAATAGGATATGTACAAATATGATGGTAACAGAAGCAGTTAGTGAAATAAATAATAATACAGAAATGACAATGAACATTATTACACTACAACTGGAGCAATACAAATACCAATAGAAATATCACTATTGATAATGAACAATACCAATAATGACCTCTATTATCAACAATACACTTGTTCAAATGCAACATTACGTATACACAATAACTTGAAAGATAAATAAAATAAAAAATAAAATAAATACATAAAAAGGAATACCGAAAAATGGAGGGGAAGAGAGAGAGGCAACCTATATTAACCTTGTAGATTGTTATAGTAACAATAGGTTAAGCTTTGTCAGTGTGCCATGTGTTACCCAGTTTACCCTAGGGCAACAACCTTAATTTATGTTTGATAAAATGGGATTATATGAATGAGTGTATGTATGTATATGTACTTGTATATGTACACTATATGTATGTTTGTACAGTGAATGTATATGTACACTATATGTATGTTTGTACAGTGAATGTATATGTACACTATATGTATGTTTGTACAGTGAATGTATATGTACACTATATGTATGTTTGTACAGTGAATGTATATGTACACTATATGTATGTTTGTACAGTGAATGTATATGTACACTATATGTATGTTTGTACAGTGAATGTATATGTACACTATATGTATGTTTGTACAGTGAATGTATATGTACACTATATGTATGTTTGTACAGTGAATGTATATGTACACTATATGTATGTATGTACAGTGAATGTATATGTACATGATGTGTATGTTTGTACAGTGAATGTATATGTACACTATATGTATGTTTGTACAGTGAATGTATATGTACACTATATGTATGTTTGTACAGTGAATGTATATGTACACTATATGTATGTTTGTACAGTGAATGTATATGTACACTATATGTATGTTTGTACAGTGAATGTATATGTACACTATATGTATGTTTGTACAGTGAATGTATATGTACACTATATGTATGTTTGTACAGTGAATGTATATGTACACTATATGTATGTTTGTACAGTGAATGTATATGTACACTATATGTATGTTTGTACAGTGAATGTATATGTACACTATATGTATGTTTGTACAGTGAATGTATATGTACACTATATGTATGTTTGTACAGTGAATGTATATGTACACTATATGTATGTTTGTACAGTGAATGTATATGTACACTATATGTATGTTTGTACAGTGAATGTATATGTACACTATATGTATGTATGTACAGTGAATGTATATGTACATGATGTGTATGTTTGTACAGTGAATGTATATGTACACTATATGTATGTTTGTACAGTGAATGTATATGTACACTATATGTATGTTTGTACAGTGAATGTATATGTACACTATATGTATGTTTGTACAGTGAATGTATATGTACACTATATGTATGTATGTACAGTGAATGTATATGTACATGATGTGTATGTTTGTACAGTGAATGTATATGTACACTATATGTATGTTTGTACAGTGGATGTATATGTACACTATATGTATGTTTGTACAGTGAATGTATATGTACACTATATGTATGTTTGTACAGTGAATGTATATGTACACTATATGTATGTTTGTACAGTGAATGTATATGTACACTATATGTATGTTTGTACAGTGAATGTATATGTACACTATATGTATGTTTGTACAGTGAATGTATATGTACACTATATGTATGTTTGTACAGTGGATGTATATGTACACTATATGTATGTTTGTACAGTGAATGTATATGTACACTATATGTATGTTTGTACAGTGAATGTATATGTACATGATGTGTATGTTTGTACAGTGAATGTATATGTACACTATATGTATGTTTGTACAGTGAATGTATATGTACACTATATGTATGTTTGTACAGTGAATGTATATGTACACTATATGTATGTTTGTACAGTGAATGTATATGTACACTATATGTATGTTTGTACAGTGAATGTATATGTACACTATATGTATGTTTGTACAGTCAATGTATATGTACACTATATGTATGTTTGTACAGTGAATGTATATGTACATGATGTGTATGTTTGTACAGTGAATGTATATGTACACTATATGTATGTTTGTACAGTGAATGTATATGTACACTATATGTATGTTTGTACAGTGAATGTATATGTACACTATATGTATGTTTGTACAGTGAATGTATATGTACACTATATGTATGTTTGTACAGTGAATGTATATGTACACTATATGTATGTTTGTACAGTCAATGTATATGTACACTATATGTATGTTTGTACAGTGAATGTATATGTACATGATGTGTATGTTTGTACAGTGAATGTATATGTACACTATATGTATGTTTGTACAGTGAATGTATATGTACACTATATGTATGTTTGTACAGTGAATGTATATGTACACTATATGTATGTTTGTACAGTGAATGTATATGTACACTATATGTATGTTTGTACAGTGAATGTATATGTACACTATATGTATGTTTGTACAGTGAATGTATATGTACACTATATGTATGTATGTACAGTGGATGTATATGTACATGATGTGTATGTTTGTACAGTGAATGTATATGTACACTATATGTATGTTTGTACAGTGAATGTATATGTACACTATATGTATGTTTGTACAGTGAATGTATATGTACACTATATGTATGTTTGTACAGTGAATGTATATGTACACTATATGTATGTTTGTACAGTGAATGTATATGTACACTATATGTATGTTTGTACAGTGAATGTATATGTACACTATATGTATGTTTGTACAGTGAATGTATATGTACACTATATGTATGTTTGTACAGTGGATGTATATGTACACTATATGTATGTTTGTACAGTGAATGTATATGTACACTATATGTATGTTTGTACAGTGAATGTATATGTACACTATATGTATGTTTGTACAGTGAATGTATATGTACACTATATGTATGTTTGTACAGTGAATGTATATGTACACTATATGTATGTTTGTACAGTGAATGTATATGTACACTATATGTATGTTTGTACAGTGAATGTATATGTACACTATATGTATGTTTGTACAGTAAATGTATATGTACAGTATGTGTATACTGTATGTATGTACAGTGACTGTGTGTGGGTGTATGAACTTTGAGTATGTAGGTATGTACTGTATTTGTGTATGTATGTGGGAGTGTAGGTATGTATGTATGAATAATTGTGTATATGTGAGTATATTCTATTTGTATGTACAATATATTTGACTCCCGGAGTACGGCCCCAGCCACCCAGAGAGCCCCACCCACAAACAGCCGGTGTGGTGCCCAGGGAACCGGGGACCACCGGCCCTACGCAGCCAAGCCAGCCAGCGACAGGAACCTCAGAGCCGGCCAGAAAAACCAAGAGCAGGCCACAGACAGACCTGCCCGGCAGAGGACAAGGCACGAGAGAAGCAGGGGACAGCCAGACCTCAAGCCAGCGAGAGACCAGACCCCCACATGGGCAGAAAGACAGGACACCTCGCAACCGGATGAGAAGACAGCCCCCGCCCACCAGTAAATCAGTAATAATATGATTATATGACCATTTTTATGACGATCGGTCAAGGTTGAAAACAATCTATGTATTGTTTTGGTTTTGAAAATGAAAAAGGTCAATATTCGCTTGGTTGCTTGGATTGTTCAGTGGAAAAAGTCAAATGAAATATGCTTCCTGAGTCTTGGTTTTGGCTTTTTTCTGCGTGTGTCAGCAAGGGTACAAAGACCAGGAGTGATGCTGACCATAGAAGCAGGAAATGACTGAGAAATAACACATTACTTGATCCTGCTTCCCAGCTGGAGTGGCTATAAAAGGCCACTAGATGTCACTATCTGTCATCTTCAGGGGGGTCCTTTCCTTTCCCTTCATTTGCTTTGATCACAGTCGTCTTTTTACACCTTTATGGCTGTGAAAACATGAATAAAAAATCCAAATGTTTAGAAAGAACTTGGGATGATTTGTTCTTCTGCTCACCAGCGATGTGGAAGAACTCAGCCTAGGGAGACAACCTGAAATGTGAGTCAACTGTGTGACTTTTTGCTACCTGCTTTTGTTAATTTGCTCCTGAAAAAGTGTCGTACAAAACAATCTTCCTTCATCCTTCCTCCAAATCAGCCGTTTGGAATTTGCTCCATGTGTGAGGTTTCATTCGAGTGTGACGTCAGCAGATCTTCCATATATGGTCGAAGTGGCGGTGAAGAGCTTTGCGCCAGTCTGACCATGTGGTCAATAAGCTCCTCCCTTTTTTCTCCATCCAATTGCAGGCATAGGAAATTCACAGTGAAAAGCGGAATTCCGTGTTTTTCAATGTTAATTTTAGCGTCAAAATATCATTTCCGCATTTTTTATGAAATATGGATTAAAGATGCAACATTTCATTACAAGTTGCGCTACAGTAATATTGTTTTAAAGAAATACACTGCTGTTCTAAATGTGACCACTGGATGTCGCAATAGCAATTCAAGTGTAAGCCACGACACACATGACAGGTCAGCTGACTTTAAACTCCCTCTGGATTGGCTGCCCTCACCCCGCTTTATATTTGACAATAGGAAACAATATCATGAGAAAAAATACATTTATACTTGATATGAGTCACCTTTAATAGAAATACATATTTTCATACTTGATTGATGTGGACTATAATAAGAATAACGAACTTTATACTCAATATTAGTGGACTATAATAGAAACAAACACTTTCATACTCGACATTCGTGGACTATAATAAGAATAAATAATTTTATAAATGACATCATTGGACT
>NC_084639.1:28433855-28468855 GCF_033978795.1 Nerophis ophidion | reverse complement strand
GTGCTGGATGTCACCTAAATGGCAAAAAGAAGAAGAAGAAGAAGAAGATACAATGGCCTGGAAAGAAGAAGAAGGAGGAACAATGGCGTAAAAAAAAGAAGAAGGAAAAATGGCGTGGAAAGAAGAAGAAGAAGGAGGAACATCCATCCATCCATTTTCTACCGCTTATTCCTTTTTGGGGTCGAAGGAGGAACAATGGCGTGGAAAAAAGAAGAAGAAGGAGGAACAATGGTGTGGAAAGAAGAAGAAGGAGGAAAAATGGCGTGGAAAGAAGAAGAAGGAACAATGGTGTGGAAAGAAGAAGAAGAAGGAGGAACAATGGTGTGGAAAGAAGAAGAAGGAGGAAAACTGGTGTGGAAAGAAGAAGAAGGAGAAGGAAGAAGAAGAAGGATAAAAAATGGCGTGGAAAGAAGAAGAAGAAGGAGGAACAATGGTGTGGAAAGAAGAAGAAGAAGAAGGAACAATGGCCTGGAAAGAAGAAGAAAAAGAAGAAGGAAGAATGGCGTGGAAAGAAGAAGAAGAAGGAGGAACAATGGTGTGGAAAGAAGAAGGAGGAAAAATGGTGTGGAAAGAAGAAGAAGGAGAAGGAAGAAGAAGAAGGATAAAAAATGGCGTGGAAAGAAGAAGAAGAAGGAGGAACAATGGTGTGGAAAGAAGAAGAAGAAGGAACAATGGCCTGGAAAGAAGAAGAAAAAGAAGAAGGAAGAATGGCGTGGAAAGAAGAAGAAGAAGAAGAAGAAAGAATGGCGTGGAAAGAACAAAAAGAAGAAGAAGAAGAAAAAGAAGAAGAAGGAAGAATGGCGTGGAAAAAAGAAGAAGAAGAAAAAGAAGAAGAAAAAAAGAAAAAGAAGAAAAAGAATGGCATGGAAAGAAGAAGAAGAAGAAGAAGAAGAAGAAGAAGAAGAAGAGGAAGAAGAGGAAGAAGATGAAGAAGAATGGGATAAGCGCTGGTGTGTTTATGTTTGAAGCGAGGGAGGTGAGCATCAGACATGTTCCCTGGCTGTGCTCCAGAGTCACACCTGATGTGCTATGTAAACACACTGAATAGTTAGCATACTTGATTCCTGCTTCCTGAACTTGCACGTATTAATAGACAAGAAGGACAAGCGCCAGCATGACGGGAACTGCATTCCGCCGCCAACAAGCTCTTCAAGGTCTCTTCAGGCAAGGAGCAAGGAGGGGGACTCTTTACCAGACCCTCTTTGTTCCAGTCCTCTCCACGGTCCAAGTCCACTAATGACCAGAGGTCAGCACAGGACTTCTTCAAGCTGCTGACTCCATTTTACTTTTGCTATTCCCGCTCCCCAAAAGGGGGTCCATGTAAGCTGTGATGTGTGGACCCCATTTTCCAAACTAGCAGAGTACAAGCCACACCCACCTGATTTGGAAACAATTCCCCTTTGATAAGTCACACCTGACTATGAGTGGCAGAAATGACCTATTTATACAGAATGTTTATTTACAAACCTTCATTGTTTCCAAAAAGTGCCTGTAACAAGGCAGTAAAACGGCACATCAAACAAAACGCCAGTCTTGGTCATGGAGCCACTAGCTGCGCAAGCTAGCTCTCTAATCAGCTAAACAGACTCAATAACTCCACGCTGACGTTTTGCTGAATTTACCGAGGAACTAGTGAAAGTGAAACTATACAAAAAGAACATCTTTGTAAGTCAATAATACTAACACAGACACTCATAAACCTGTTAGCATACTAGCTTTTGCTAACAACACTAGCACGTTTTAAGCTAGATTTTTCGATCATTTTGAATTTCCACACATAAAAATAATGTTTTATTACTTGGCTCCATCTTGGAATGATGCTAACTTGTCCTATGTCATCATACAAACATTTTATGCTAGCCTTTCAACTAATTGTGTTTGTTTAAACCTAAAAATCATGGATTGTGCCGATTTGGTGAATTTACTGAGGAGTTTGTGAAAGTGAAACAACACAAAAAGTATAAGTAAGATAATAATACTATCACAGACACTTGTGAAAATGTTAGCATATTAGCTCACGACGCTAACCTGATTACATTAGGATAGCGGGTAGAACATGCATGAAAACACTCCGACAGACATCACACATGCAACGCTTTAGTAAGCAAGAGTTGTTTTAGTTATATTGTAACACTTACAAACGTTGCCTGGAGTGATGAAGAATCTGTAGGAGTAGAAACGCTATGGACGTCTAGAAGACAGATTGTGCCCAGCAGCACCTGCAATGAGTGAAGATGGCGCCTGAGCACAAAAAACAACACACCTGTTCAGTGTCTTTGCTTGTGTTTGATGAAAACTGTTTGCATTATGGCCGTCAGCAAAGAAACATCCAGAACTCAGCCGCACCGTTTTATAAACCACAGGGTGCAAAGCAAAGGAAAAAATAGCAACTTATAGTCCACAATTTACAGTACATTTACAGTAAATAACACCTACCCAAGAACAGCTCGGAGCCCGAGGACTTTATTTCCAGCTTTGTCGTAGCTTGCGTCAGTCATGTCCACCTGTGTCCAAATGTCTGGGACAAAGACTTGAAATGTGTCCAAACTGTCACCACTGTCTCCCTCCAGCTTGCTAGAATAGAACACAATGGACTTTACTGTCATTCTATTTGCATAGAACCAGATCAAGGACTCCAACTTAAGGTGCGCTAGTAGAAACAAATATGGAATTAAACATAAATGACATAAGAAGAAATAGTAAAGGTAAAAAATAAGAATTGAAATGAACAGACTACTATCCAATAAAAACAATAATCAGTCCTGTACAATATAATAATGATAGTAATAATCAGTGTGGGACGTATTGCACTGCAAGTGTAATATTGCACAGTAGGGTATTGCACTGCAAGTGTAATATTGCACAGTAGGGTATTGCACTGGAAGGGTAATATTGCACATTAGAATATTGCACTGGAAGGGTAATATTGCACATTAGAATATTGCACTGGAAGGGTAATATTGCACAGTAGGGTATTGCACTGGAAGGGTAATATTGCACAGTAGGGTATTGCAATGGAAGGGTAATATTGCAAAAAAAGGTATTGCACTGGAAGTGTAATATTGCACAGTAGGGTATTGCACTGCAAGTGTAATATTGCACAGTAGGGTATTGCACTGGAAGGGTAATATTGCACATTAGAATATTGCACTGGAAGGGTTATATTGCACAGTAGGGTATTGCACTGGAAGTGTAATATTGCACAGTAGGGTATTGCACTGCAAGTGTAATATTGCACTGTAGGGTATTGCACTGGAAGGATAATATTGCACATTAGAATATTGCACTGGAAGGTTAATATTGCACAGTAGGGTATTGCACTGGAAGGGTAATATTGCACAGTAGGGTATTGCACTGGAAGGGTAATATTGCACATTAGAATATTGCACTGGAAGGGTAATATTGCACAGTAGGGTATTGCACTGGAAGGGTAATATTGCACAGTAGGGTATTGCACTGCAAGTGTAATATTGCACATTAGAATATTGCACTGGAAGGGTAATATTGCACAGTAGGGTATGATGACATAAATGATTGACATAAATGATTGACATAAATGATGACAAATGATTGACATAAATGATTGACATAAATGATGACATAAATGATTGACATAAATGATTGACATGAATGATGACATAAATGATTGACATAAATAATGACATAAATGATGACATAAATGATTGACATAAATGATTGACATAAATGATTACATAAATGATTGACATCAATGATTGACATAAATGATGACATAAATGATTGACATAAATGATTGACATAAATGATGACAAATGATTGACATAAATGATTGACATAAATGATGACATAAATGATTGACATAAATGATTGACATAAATGATGACATAAATGATTGACATAAATGATTGACATCAATGATTGACATAAATGATTGACATCAATGATTGACATAAATGATGACATAAATGATTGACATAAATGATGACATAAATGATTGACATAAATGATGACATAAATGATTGACATAAATGATTGACATAAATGATTGACACAAATGATTGACATAAATGATGACATAAATGATGACATAAATGATTGACATCAATGATTGACATAAATGATTGACATCAATGATTGACATCAATGATTGAAATAAATGATGACATAAATGATTGACATAAATGATGACATAAATGATTGACATAAATGATTGACATAAATGATGACATAAATGATTGACATCAATGATTGACATAAATGATTGACATAAATGATTGACATAAATGATTGACATAAATGATTGACATCAATGATTGACATAAATGATTGACATCAATGATTGAAATAAATGATGACATAAATGATTGACATAAATGATGACATAAATGATTGACATAAATGATTGACATAAATGATGACATAAATGATTGACATCAATGATTGACATAAATGATTGACATCAATGATTGACATAAATGATGACATAAATGATTGACATAAATGATGACATAAATGATTGACATAAATGATGACATAAATGATTGACATCAATGATTGACATAAATGATTGACATCAATGATTGACATAAATGATGACATAAATGATTGACATAAATGATGACATAAATGATTGACATAAATGATTGACATAAATGATGACAAATGATTGACATAAATGATTGACATAAATGATTGACATAAATGATGACATAAATGATGACATAAATGATTGACATCAATGATTGACATAAATGATTGACATCAATGATTGACATAAATGATTGACATAAATGATGACATAAATGATTGACATCAATGATTGACATAAATGATTGACATCAATGATTGACATAAATGATGACATAAATGATTGACATAAATGATGACATAAATGATTGACATAAATGATTGACATAAATGATGACAAATGATTGACATAAATGATTGACATAAATGATTGACATGAATGATGACATAAATGATTGACATAAATAATGACATAAATGATGACATAAATGATTGACATAAATGATTGACATAAATGATTACATAAATGATTGACATCAATGATTGACATAAATGATGACATAAATGATTGACATAAATGATTGACATAAATGATGACAAATGATTGACATAAATGATTGACATAAATGATGACATAAATGATTGACATAAATGATGACATAAATGATTGACATAAATGATTGACATAAATGATGACAAATGATTGACATAAATGATTGACATAAATGATTGACATAAATGATGACATAAATGATGACATAAATGATTGACATAAATGATTGACATAAATGATGACATAAATGATTGACATAAATGATTGACATAAATGATGACATAAATGATTGACATCAATGATTGACATAAATGATTGACATCAATGATTGACATAAATGATGACATAAATGATTGACATAAATGATGACATAAATGATTGACATCAATGATTGACATAAATGATTGACATCAATGATTGACATAAATGATGACATAAATGATTGACATAAATGATGACATAAATGATTGACATAAATGATTGACATAAATGATGACAAATGATTGACATAAATGATTGACATAAATGATTGACATAAATGATGACATAAATGATGACATAAATGATTGACATCAATGATTGACATAAATGATTGACATCAATGATTGACATAAATGATTGACATAAATGATGACATAAATGATTGACATCAATGATTGACATAAATGATTGACATCAATGATTGACATAAATGATGACATAAATGATTGACATAAATGATGACATAAATGATTGACATAAATGATTGACATAAATGATGACAAATGATTGACATAAATGATTGACATAAATGATGACATAAATGATTGACATAAATGATTGACATAAATGATGACATAAATGATGACATAAATGATTGACATAAATGATTGACATAAATGATGACATAAATGATTGACATAAATGATTGACATAAATGATGACATAAATGATTGACATAAATGATTGACATAAATGATGACATAAATGATTGACATAAATGATTGACATAAATGATGACATAAATGATTGACATAAATGATTGACAAAAATGATTGACATAAATGATGACATAAATGATGACATAAATGATGACATAAATGATTGACATAAATGATGACATAAATGATTGACATAAATGATGACATAAATGATTGACATAAATGATTGACATAAATGATTGACACAAATGATTGACATAAATGATGACATAAATGATTGACATAAATGATTGACATAAATGATTGACATAAATGATGACATAAATGATTGACATCAATGATTGACATAAATGATTGACATCAATGATTGACATAAATGATGACATAAATGATTGACATAAATGATGACATAAATGATTGACATAAATGATTGACACAAATGATTGACATAAATGATGACATAAATGATGACATAAATGACATAAATGATGAAATAAATGATTGACATAAATGATGACATAAATGATTGACATAAATGATTGACATAAATGATTGACAAAAATGATTGACATAAATGATGACATAAATGATTGACATAAATGATGACATAAATGATGACATAAATGATGACATAAATGATGACATAAATGATTGACATAAATGATTGACATAAATAATGACATAAATGATTGACATAAATGATTGACATAAATGAAGACATAAATGATTGACATCAATGATTGACATAAATGATTGACATAAATGATTGACATAAATGATGACATAAATGATTGACATAAATGACTGACATAAATGATTGACATGAATGATGACATAAATGATGACATAAATGATTGACATAAATGATTGACATAAATGATGACATAAATGATTGACATAAATGATTGACATGAATGATGACATAAATGATTGACATAAATGATTGACATAAATGATGACATAAATGATTGACATAAATGATTGACATAAATGATTGACATGAATGATTGACATAGATGATTGACATGAATGATGACATAAATGATTGACATGAATGATGACATAAATGATTGACATAAATGATTGACATAAATGATGACATAAATGATTGACATAAATGATTGACATAAATGATTGACATGAATGATTGACATAGATGATTGACATGAATGATGACATAAATGATTGACATGAATGATGACATAAATGATTGACATAAATGATTGACATAAATGATGACATAAATGATTGACATAAATGATTGACATAAATGATTGACATAAATGATTGACATAAATGATGACATAAATGACATAAATGATGAAATAAATGATTGACATAAATGATGACATAAATGATTGACATAAATGATTGACATAAATGATTGACATAAATGATGACATAAATGATTGACATAAATGATTGACATAAATGATGACATAAATGATTGACATCAATGATTGACATAAATGATTGACATCAATGATTGACATAAATGATGACATAAATGATTGACATAAATGATGACATAAATGATTGACATAAATGATGACATAAATGATTGACATAAATGATTGACATAAATGATTGACACAAATGATTGACATAAATGATGACATAAATGATGACATAAATGATTGACATAAATGATTGACATAAATGATTGACATAAATGATGACATAAATGATTGACATCAATGATTGACATAAATGATTGACATCAATGATTGACATAAATGATGACATAAATGATTGACATAAATGATGACATAAATGATTGACATAAATGATTGACACAAATGATTGACATAAATGATGACATAAATGATGACATAAATGACATAAATGATGAAATAAATGATTGACATAAATGATGACATAAATGATTGACATAAATGATTGACATAAATGATTGACAAAAATGATTGACAAAAATGATTGACATAAATGATGACATAAATGATTGACATAAATGATGACATAAATGATGACATAAATGATGACATAAATGATGACATAAATGATTGACATAAATAATGACATAAATGATTGACATAAATGATTGACATAAATGAAGACATAAATGATTGACATCAATGATTGACATAAATGATTGACATAAATGATTGACATAAATGATGACATAAATGATTGACATAAATGACTGACATAAATGATTGACATGAATGATGACATAAATGATGACATAAATGATTGACATAAATGATTGACATAAATGATGACATAAATGATTGACATAAATGATTGACATAAATGATTGACATGAATGATGACATAAATGATTGACATAAATGATGACATAAATGATGACATAAATGATTGACATAAATGATTGACATAAATGATTGACATAAATGATGACATAAATGATTGACATCAATGATTGACATAAATGATTGACATCAATGATTGACATAAATGATGACATAAATGATTGACATAAATGATGACATAAATGATTGACATAAATGATTGACACAAATGATTGACATAAATGATGACATAAATGATGACATAAATGATGACATAAATGATTGACATAAATGATGACATAAATGATTGACATAAATGATTGACATAAATGATTGACATAAATGATTGACATAAATGATGACATAAATGACATAAATGATGAAATAAATGATTGACATAAATGATGACATAAATGATTGACATAAATGATTGACATAAATGATTGACATAAATGATGACATAAATGATTGACATAAATGATTGACATAAATGATGACATAAATGATTGACATCAATGATTGACATAAATGATTGACATCAATGATTGACATAAATGATGACATAAATGATTGACATAAATGATGACATAAATGATTGACATAAATGATGACATAAATGATTGACATAAATGATTGACATAAATGATTGACACAAATGATTGACATAAATGATGACATAAATGATGACATAAATGATTGACATAAATGATTGACATAAATGATTGACATAAATGATGACATAAATGATTGACATCAATGATTGACATAAATGATTGACATCAATGATTGACATAAATGATGACATAAATGATTGACATAAATGATTGACATAAATGCTGACATAAATGACATAAATGATGAAATAAATGATTGACATAAATGATGACATAAATGATTGACATAAATGATTGACATAAATGATGACATAAATGATTGACATAAATGATGACATAAATGATTGACATAAATGATTGACATAAATGACTGACATAAATGACTGACATAAATGATTGACATAAATGATTGACATAAATGATTGACAAATGATTGACATAAATGATGACATAAATGATTGACATAAATGATGACATAAATGATTGACATAAATGATGACATAAATGATTGACATAAATGACTGACATAAATGATTGACATAAATGATTGACATAAATGATTGACATAAATGATTGACATGAATGATGACATAAATGATGAAATAAATGATTGACATAAATGATGACATAAATGATGACATAAATGATTGACATAAATGATTGACATAAATGATGACATAAATGATTGACATAAATGATTGACATAAATGATTGACATAAATGATTGACATAAATGACTGACATAAATGATTGACATAAATGATTGACATAAATGATTGACAAATGATTGACATAAATGATGACATAAATGATTGACATAAATGATGACATAAATGATTGACATAAATGATTGACATAAATGACTGACATAAATGATTGACATAAATGATTGACATAAATGATTGACATAAATGATGACATAAATGATTGACATAAATTATGACATAAATGATTGACATAAATGACTGACATAAATGATTGACATAAATGATGACATAAATGATTGACATCAATGATTGACATAAATGATTGACATCAATGATTGACATAAATGATGACATAAATGATTGACATAAATGATGACATAAATGATTGACATAAATGATGACATAAATGATTGACATAAATGATTGACATAAATGATTGACACAAATGATTGACATAAATGATGACATAAATGATGACATAAATGATTGACATAAATGATTGACATAAATGATGACATAAATGATTGACATCAATGATTGACATAAATGATTGACATCAATGATTGACATAAATGATGACATAAATGATTGACATAAATGATGACATAAATGATTGACATAAATGATTGACACAAATGATTGACATAAATGATGACATAAATGATGACATAAATGACATAAATGATGAAATAAATGATTGACATAAATGATTGACATAAATGATTGACATAAATGATTGACAAAAATGATTGACATAAATGATGACATAAATGATTGACATAAATGATGACATAAATGATGACATAAATGATGACATAAATGATGACATAAATGATTGACATAAATAATGACATAAATGATTGACATAAATGATTGACATAAATGAAGACATAAATGATTGACATCAATGATTGACATAAATGATTGACATAAATGATTGACATAAATGATTGACATAAATGATGACATAAATGATTGACATAAATGACTGACATGAATGATTGACATGAATGATGACATAAATGATGACATAAATGATTGACATAAATGATTGACATAAATGATGACATAAATGATTGACATAAATGATTGACATAAATGATTGACATGAATGACTGACATAAACGATTGACATGAATGATGACATAAATGATGACATAAATGATTGACATAAATGATTGACATAAATGATTGACATAAATGATTGACATAAATGATTGACATAAATGATGACATAAATGATTGACATAAATGATGACATAAATGATTGACATAAATGATTGACATAAATGACTGACATAAATGATTGACATAAATGATTGACATAAATGATTGACATAAATGATTGACATAAATGATTGACAAATGATTGACATAAATGATGACATAAATGATTGACATAAATGATTGACATAAATGACTGACATAAATGATTGACATAAATGATTGACATAAATGATTGACATAAATGATTGACATAAATGATGACATAAATGATTGACATAAATTATGACATAAATGATTGACATAAATGACTGACATAAATGATTGACATAAATGATTGACATAAATGATTGACATAAATGATTGACATGAATGATGACATAAATGATGAAATAAATGATTGACATAAATGATGACATAAATGATTGACATAAATGATGACATAAATGATGACATAAATGATTGACATAAATGATTGACATAAATGATGACATAAATGATTGACATAAATGATTGACATAAATGATTGACATAAATGATTGACATAAATGATTGACATAAATGATGACATAAATGACATAAATGATGAAATAAATGATTGACATAAATGATGACATAAATGATAGACATAAATGATTGACATAAATGATTGACATAAATGATGACATAAATGATGACATAAATGATTGACATAAATGATTGACAAATGATTGACATAAATGATTGACAAATGATTGACATAAATGATGACATAAATGATTGACATAAATGATGACATAAATGATTGACATAAATGACTGACATAAATGATTGACATAAATGATTGACATAAATGATTGACATAAATGATTGACATGAATGATGACATAAATGATGAAATAAATGATTGACATAAATGATGACATAAATGATTGACATAAATGATGACATAAATGATTGACATAAATGATTGACATAAATGATGACATAAATGATTGACATAAATGATTGACATAAATGATTGACATAAATGATGAAATAAATGATTGACATAAATGATGACATAAATGATTGACATAAATGATTGACATAAATGATTGACATAAATGATTGACATAAATGATGACATAAATGATTGACATAAATGATGACATAAATGATTGACATAAATGACTGACATAAATGACTGACATAAATGATTGACATAAATGATTGACATAAATGATTGACATAAATGATTGACATGAATGATGACATAAATGATGAAATAAATGATTGACATAAATGATGACATAAATGATTGACATAAATGATTGACATAAATGATGACATAAATGATTGACATAAATGATTGACATAAATGATTGACATAAATGATGACATAAATGACATAAATGATGAAATAAATGATTGACATAAATGATGACATAAATGATTGACATAAATGATTGACATAAATGATTGACATAAATGATGACATAAATGATTGACATAAATGATGACATAAATGATTGACATAAATGATTGACATAAATGACTGACATAAATGACTGACATAAATGATTGACATAAATGATTGACATAAATGATTGACAAATGATTGACATAAATGATGACATAAATGATTGACATAAATGATGACATAAATGATTGACATAAATGATGACATAAATGATTGACATAAATGACTGACATAAATGATTGACATAAATGATTGACATAAATGATTGACATAAATGATTGACATGAATGATGACATAAATGATGAAATAAATGATTGACATAAATGATGACATAAATGATTGACATAAATGATGACATAAATGATGACATAAATGATTGACATAAATGATTGACATAAATGATGACATAAATGATTGACATAAATGATTGACATAAATGATTGACATAAATGATTGACATAAATGATGACATAAATGACATAAATGATGAAATAAATGATTGACATAAATGATGACATAAATGATTGACATAAATGATTGACATAAATGATTGACATAAATGATGACATAAATGATTGACATAAATGATGACATAAATGATTGACATAAATGATTGACATAAATGACTGACATAAATGACTGACATAAATGATTGACATAAATGATTGACATAAATGATTGACAAATGATTGACATAAATGATGACATAAATGATTGACATAAATGATGACATAAATGATTGACATAAATGATTGACATAAATGACTGACATAAATGATTGACATAAATGATTGACATAAATGATTGACATAAATGATGACATAAATGATTGACATAAATTATGACATAAATGATTGACATAAATGACTGACATAAATGATTGACATAAATGATGACATAAATGATTGACATCAATGATTGACATAAATGATTGACATCAATGATTGACATAAATGATGACATAAATGATTGACATAAATGATGACATAAATGATTGACATAAATGATGACATAAATGATTGACATAAATGATTGACATAAATGATTGACACAAATGATTGACATAAATGATGACATAAATGATGACATAAATGATTGACATAAATGATTGACATAAATGATGACATAAATGATTGACATCAATGATTGACATAAATGATTGACATCAATGATTGACATAAATGATGACATAAATGATTGACATAAATGATGACATAAATGATTGACATAAATGATTGACACAAATGATTGACATAAATGATGACATAAATGATGACATAAATGACATAAATGATGAAATAAATGATTGACATAAATGATGACATAAATGATTGACATAAATGATTGACATAAATGATTGACAAAAATGATTGACATAAATGATGACATAAATGATTGACATAAATGATGACATAAATGATGACATAAATGATGACATAAATGATGACATAAATGATTGACATAAATGATTGACATAAATAATGACATAAATGATTGACATAAATGATTGACATAAATGAAGACATAAATGATTGACATCAATGATTGACATAAATGATTGACATAAATGATTGACATAAATGATGACATAAATGATTGACATAAATGACGGACATAAATGATTGACATGAATGATGACATAAATGATGACATAAATGATTGACATAAATGATTGACATAAATGATGACATAAATGATTGACATAAATGATTGACATAAATGATTGACATGAATGATGACATAAATGATTGACATGAATGATGACATAAATGATTGACATAAATGATTGACATAAATGATGACATAAATGATTGACATAAATGATTGACATGAATGATGACATAAATGATTGACATGAATGATGACATAAATGATTGACATAAATGATTGACATAAATGATGACATAAATGATTGACATAAATGATTGACATAAATGATTGACATAAATGATGACATAAATGACATAAATGATGAAATAAATGATTGACATAAATGATGACATAAATGATTGACATAAATGATTGACATAAATGATTGACATAAATGATGACATAAATGATTGACATAAATGATGACATAAATGATTGACATAAATGATTGACATAAATGACTGACATAAATGATTGACATAAATGATTGACATAAATGATTGACATAAATGATTGACATAAATGATTGACAAATGATTGACATAAATGATGACATAAATGATTGACATAAATGATGACATAAATGATTGACATAAATGACTGACATAAATGATTGACATAAATGATTGACATAAATGATTGACATAAATGATTGACATAAATGATGACATAAATGATTGACATAAATTATGACATAAATGATTGACATAAATGACTGACATAAATGATTGACATAAATGGTTGACATAAATGATTGACATAAATGATTGACATGAATGATGACATAAATGATGATATAAATGATTGACATAAATGATGACAAAAATGATTGACATAAATGATGACATAAATGATGACATAAATGATTGACATAAATGATTGACATAAATGATGACATAAATGATTGACATAAATGATTGACATAAATGATTGACATAAATGATGACATAAATGACATAAATGATTAAATAAATGATTGACATAAATGATGACATAAATGATTGACATAAATGATTGACATAAATGATTGACATAAATGATGACATAAATGATGACATAAATGATTGACATAAATGATTGACATAAATGATTGACATAAATGATTGACAAATGATTGACATAAATGATGACATAAATGATTGACATAAATGATGACATAAATGATTGACATAAATGACTGACATAAATGATTGACATAAATGATTGACATAAATGATTGACATAAATGATTGACATGAATGATGACATAAATGATGAAATAAATGATTGACATAAATGATGACATAAATGATTGACATAAATGATGACATAAATGATGACATAAATGATTGACATAAATGATGACATAAATGATTGACATAAATGATTGACATAAATGATTGACATAAATGATGACATAAATGACATAAATGATGAAATAAATGATTGACATAAATGATGACATAAATGATTGACATAAATGATTGACATAAATGATTGACATAAATGATGACATAAATGATTGACATAAATGATGACATAAATGATTGACATAAATGATTGACATAAATGACTGACATAAATGACTGACATAAATGATTGACATAAATGATTGACATAAATGATTGACATAAATGATTGACATGAATGATGACATAAATGATGAAATAAATGATTGACATAAATGATGACATAAATGATTGATATAAATGATTGACATAAATGATGACATAAATGATTGACATAAATGATGACATAAATGACATAAATGATGAAATAAATGATTGACATAAATGATGACATAAATGATTGACATAAATGATTGACATAAATGATGACATAAATGATTGACATAAATGATGACATAAATGATTGACATAAATGATTGACATAAATGATTGACATAAATGATGACATAAATGACATAAATGATGAAATAAATGATTGACATAAATGATGACATAAATGATTGACATAAATGATTGACATAAATGATGACATAAATGATTGACATAAATGATGACATAAATGATTGACATACATGATTGACATAAATGACTGACATAAATGACTGACATAAATGATTGACATAAATGATTGACATAAATGATTGACAAATGATTGACATAAATGATGACATAAATGATTGACATAAATGATGACATAAATGATTGACATAAATGATGACATAAATGATTGACATAAATGACTGACATAAATGATTGACATAAATGATTGACATAAATGATTGACATGAATGATGACATAAATTATTAAATAAATGATTGACATAAATGATGACATAAATGATTGACATAAATGATGACATAAATGATGACATAAATGATTGACATAAATGATTGACATGAATGATGACATAAATTATTAAATAAATGATTGACATAAATGATGACATAAATGATTGACATAAATGATGACATAAATGATGACATAAATGATTGACATAAATGATTGACATAAATGATGACATAAATGATTGACATAAATGATTGACATAAATGATTGACATAAATGATTGACATAAATGATGACATAAATGACATAAATGATGAAATAAATGATTGACATAAATGATGACATAAATGATTGACATAAATGATTGACATAAATGACTGACATAAATGATGACATAAATGATTGACATAAATGATGACATAAATGATTGACATAAATGACTGACATAAATGACTGACATAAATGATTGACATAAATGATTGACATAAATGATTGACAAATGATTGACATAAATGATGACATAAATGATTGACATAAATGATGACATAAATGATTGACATAAATGATTGACATAAATGACTGACATAAATGATTGACATAAATGATTGACATAAATGATTGACATAAATGATGACATAAATGATTGACATAAATTATGACATAAATGATTGACATAAATGACTGACATAAATGATTGACATAAATGATTGACATAAATGATTGACATAAATGATTGACATGAATGATGACATAAATGATGAAATAAATGATTGACATAAATGATGACATAAATGATTGACATAAATGATTGACATAAATGATTGACATAAATGATTGACATAAATGATTGACATAATTGACATAAATGATTGACATAAATGATTGACATAAATGATTGACATACAAACCCAGTTTCCATTGTGTTAGATGTAAATATAAACAGAATACAATGATTTGCAAATCCTTTTCAAGCCATATTCAGTTGAATATGCTACAAAGACAACATATTTCATGTTCAAACTCATAAACTTCATTTTCTTTTTGCAAATAATCATTAACTTTAGAATTTGATGCCAGCAACACGTGACCAAGAAGTTGGGAAAGGTGGCAATAAATACTGATAAAGTTGAGGAGTGCTCATCAAACACTTATTTGGAACATCCCACAGGTGTGCAGGCTAATTGGGAACAGGTGGGTGCCATGATTGGCTATAAAAACAGCTTCCCAAGAAATGCTCAGTCTTTCACAAACAAGGATGGGGTGAGGTACACCACTTTGTAAGCAAATTGTCAAACAGTTTTAGAACAACATTTCTCAACCAGCTATTGCAAGGAATTTAGGGATTTTACCATCTATGCTCAGTAAAATCATCAAAAGGTTCAGAGAATCTGAAGAAATCACTGCACGTAAGCCATGGTATTATTGACCTTTGATCCCTCAGGCAGTACTGCATCAAAAAGCCACATCAGTGTGTAAAGGATATCACCATATGGGCTCAGGAACACTTCATAAAACCACTGTCAGTAACTAGAGTTGGTCGCTACATCTGTAAGTGCAAGTTAAAACTCTACTATGCAAAGCGAAAGCCATTTATCAACAACACTCAGAAATGCCACCGGCTTGGCTGAGTCCGATCACACCTAAGATGGACTGATGCAAAGTGGAAAGGTGTTCTGTGGTCTGACGAGTCCACATTTCACATTATATTTGGAAACTGTGGACGTGGTGTCCTCCAGAACAAAGAAGAAAATAACAATTCGGATTGTTATAGGTGCAAAGTGTAAAAGCCAGCATGTGTGATGGTATGGGGGTGTATTAGTGGCCAAGACATGGGTAACTTACACATGTGTGATGGTATGGGGGTGTATTAGTGGCCAAGACATGGGTAACTTACACATGTGTGATGGTATGGGGGTGTATTATTGGCCAAGGCATGACTAACTTACACATGTGTGATGGTATGGGGGTGTATTAGTGGCCAAGACATGGGTAACTTACACATGTGTGATGGTATGGGGGTGTATTAGTGCCCAAGACATGGGTAACTTACACATGTGTGATGGTATGGGGGTGTATTAGTGGCCAAGGCATGGGTAACTTACACATGTGTGATGGTATGGGGGTGTATTAGTGGCCAAGGCATGGGTAACTTACACATGTGTGATGGTATGGGGGTGTATTAGTGGCCAAGACATGGGTAACTTACACATGTGTGATGGTATGGGGGTGTATTATTGGCCAAGGCATGACTAACTTACACATGTGTGATGGTATGGGGGTGTATTAGTGGCCAAGACATGGGTAACTTACACATGTGTGATGGTATGGGGGTGTATTAGTGGCCAAGACATGGGTAACTTACACATGTGTGATGGTATGGGGGTGTATTAGTGGCCAAGGCATGGGTAACTTACACATGTGTGATGGTATGGGGGTGTATTAGTGCCCAAGACATGGGTAACTTACACATGTGTGATGGTATGGGGGTGTATTAGTGGCCAAGACATGGGTAACTTACACATGTGTGATGGTATGGGGGTGTATTAGTGCCCAAGACATGGGTAACTTACACATGTGTGATGGTATGGGGGTGTATTAGATTAGTGGCCAAGACATGGGTAACTTACACATGTGTGATGGTATGGGGGTGTATTAGTGGCCAAGACATGGGTAACTTACACATGTGTGATGGTATGGGGTGTATTAGTGGCCAAGACATGGGTAACTTACACATGTGTGATGGTATGGGGGTGTATTAGTGGCCAAGGCATGGGTAACTTACACATGTGTGATGGTATGGGGGTGTATTAGTGAACAAGACATGGGTAACTTACACATGTGTGATGGTATGGGGGTGTATTAGTGAACAAGACATGGGTAACTTACACATGTGTGATGGTATGGGGGTGTATTAGTGACAAGACATGGGTAACTTACACATGTGTGATGGTATGGGGGTGTATTAGTGGCCAAGGCATGGGTAACTTACACATGTGTGATGGTATGGGGGTGTATTAGTGGCCAAGACATGGGTAACTTACACATGTGTGATGGTATGGGGGTGTATTAGTGGCCAAGACATGGGTAACTTACACATGTGTGATGGTATGGGGGTGTATTAGTGGCCAAGACATGGGTAACTTACACATGTGTGATGGTAATGGGGGTGTATTAGTGGCCAAGACATGGGTAACTTACACATGTGTGATGGTATGGGGGTGTATTAGTGGCCAAGGACATGGGTAACTTACACATGTGTGATGGTATGGGGGTGTATTAGTGGCCAAGACATGGGTAACTTACACATGTGTGATGGTATGGGGGTGTATTAGTGGCCAAGACATGGGTAACTTACACATGTGTGATGGTATGGGGGTGTATTAGTGGCCAAGACATGGGTAACTTACACATGTGTGATGGTATGGGGGTGTATTAGTGGCCAAGGCATGGCTAACTTACACATGTGTGATGGTATGGGGGTGTATTAGTGCCAAGACATGGGTAACTTACACATGTGTGATGGTATGGGGGTGTATTAGTGGCCAAGACATGGGTAACTTACACATGTGTGATGGTATGGGGGTGTATTAGTGGCCAAGACATGGGTAACTTACACATGTGTGATGGTATGGGGGTGTATTAGTGGCCAAGACATGGGTAACTTACACATGTGTGATGGTTATGGGGGTGTATTAGTGGCCAAGCATGGGTAACTTACACATGTGTGATGGTATGGGGGTGTATTAGTGGACAAGACATGGGTAACTTACACATGTGTGATGGTATGGGGGTGTATTAGTGAACAAGACATGGGTAACTTACACATGTGTGATGGTATGGGGGTGTATTAGTGAACAAGACATGGGTAACTTACACATGTGTGATGGTATGGGGGTGTATTAGTGGCCAAGACATGGGTAACTTACACATGTGTGATGGTATGGGGGTGTATTAGTGGCCAAGACATGGGTAACTTACACATGTGTGATGGTATGGGGGGTGTATTAGTGGCCAAGACATGGGTAACTTACACATGTGTGATGGTATGGGGGTGTATTAGTGGCCAAGACATGGGTAACTTACACATGTGTGATGGTATGGGGGTGTATTAGTGCCAAGACATGGGTAACTTACACATGTGTGATGGTATGGGGGTGTATTAGTGCCAAGACATGGGTAACTTACACATGTGTGATGGTATGGGGGTGTATTAGTGGCCAAGGCATGGGTAACTTACACATGTGTGATGGTATGGGGGTGTATTAGTGAACAAGACATGGGTAACTTACACATGTGTGATGGTATGGGGTGTATTAGTGCCCAAGACATGGGTAACTTACACATGTGTGATGGTATGGGGGTGTATTAGTGGCCAAGACATGGGTAACTTACACATGTGTGATGGTATGGGGGTGTATTAGTGGCCAAGACATGGGTAACTTACACATGTGTGATGGTATGGGGGTGTATTAGTGGCCAAGACATGGGTAACTTACACATGTGTGATGGTATGGGGGTGTATTAGTGGCCAAGGCATGGGTAACTTACACATGTGTGATGGTATGGGGGTGTATTAGTGAACAAGACATGGGTAACTTACACATGTGTGATGGTATGGGGTGTATTAGTGAACAAGACATGGGTAACTTACACATGTGTGATGGTATGGGGGTGTATTAGTGAACAAGACATGGGTAACTTACACATGTGTGATGGTATGGGGGTGTATTAGTGGCCAAGGCATGGGTAACTTACACATGTGTGATGGTATGGGGGTGTATTAGTGGCCAAGACATGGGTAACTTACACATGTGTGATGGTATGGGGGTGTATTAGTGGCCAAGACATGGGTAACTTACACATGTGTGATGGTATGGGGGTGTATTAGTGGCCAAGACATGGGTAACTTACACATGTGTGATGGTATGGGGGTGTATTAGTGGCCAAGACATGGGTAACTTACACATGTGTGATGGTATGGGGTGTATTAGTGGCCAAGGCATGGGTAACTTACACATGTGTGATGGTATGGGGGTGTATTAGTGGCCAAGACATGGGTAACTTACACATGTGTGATGGTATGGGGGTGTATTAGTGGCCAAGACATGGGTAACTTACACATGTGTGATGGTATGGGGGTGTATTAGTGGCCAAGACATGGGTAACTTACACATGTGTGATGGTATGGGGGTGTATTAGTGGCCAAGACATGGGTAACTTACACATGTGTGATGGTATGGGGGTGTATTAGTGGCCAAGACATGGGTAACTTACACATGTGTGATGGTATGGGGGTGTATTAGTGGCCAAGGCATGGGTAACTTACACATGTGTGATGGTATGGGGGTGTATTAGTGGCCAAGACATGGGTAACTTACACATGTGTGATGGTATGGGGGTGTATTAGTGGCCAAGACATGGGTAACTTACACATGTGTGATGGTATGGGGGTGTATTAGTGGCCAAGACATGGGTAACTTACACATGTGTGATGGTATGGGGGTGTATTAGTGGCCAAGGCATGACTAACTTACACATGTGTGATGGTATGGGGGTGTATTAGTGGCCAAGACATGGGTAACTTACACATGTGTGATGGTATGGGGGTGTATTAGTGGCCAAGACATGGGTAACTTACACATGTGTGATGGTATGGGGGTGTATTAGTGGCCAAGACATGGGTAACTTACACATGTGTGATGGTATGGGGGTGTATTAGTGGCCAAGGCATGGGTAACTTACACATGTGTGATGGTATGGGGGTGTATTAGTGAACAAGACATGGGTAACTTACACATGTGTGATGGTATGGGGGTGTATTAGTGAACAAGACATGGGTAACTTACACATGTGTGATGGTATGGGGGTGTATTAGTGAACAAGACATGGGTAACTTACACATGTGTGATGGTATGGGGGTGTATTAGTGGCCAAGGCATGGGTAACTTACACATGTGTGATGGTATGGGGGTGTATTAGTGGCCAAGACATGGGTAACTTACACATGTGTGATGGTATGGGGGTGTATTAGTGGCCAAGACATGGGTAACTTACACATGTGTGATGGTATGGGGGTGTATTAGTGGCCAAGGCATGGGTAACTTACACATGTGTGATGGTATGGGGGTGTATTAGTGAACAAGACATGGGTAACTTACACATGTGTGATGGTATGGGGGTGTATTAGTGAACAAGACATGGGTAACTTACACATGTGTGATGGTATGGGGGTGTATTAGTGAACAAGACATGGGTAACTTACACATGTGTGATGGTATGGGGGTGTATTAGTGGCCAAGGCATGGGTAACTTACACATGTGTGATGGTATGGGGGTGTATTAGTGAACAAGACATGGGTAACTTACACATGTGTGATGGTATGGGGGTGTATTAGTGAACAAGACATGGGTAACTTACACATGTGTGATGGTGTGGGGGTGTATTAGTGAACAAGACATGGGTAACTTACACATGTGTGATGGTATGGGGGTGTATTAGTGAACAAGACATGGGTAACTTACACATGTGTGATGGTATGGGGGTGTATTAGTGAACAAGACATGGGTAACTTACACATGTGTGATGGTATGGGGGTGTATTAGTGCCCAAGGCATGGGTAACTTACACATGTGTGATGGTATGGGGGTGTATTAGTGAACAAGACATGGGTAACTTACACATGTGTGATGGTATGGGGGTGTATTAGTGCCCAAGGCATGGGTAACTTACACATGTGTGATGGTATGGGGGTGTATTAGTGCCCAAGGCATGGGTAACTTACACATCTGTGAAGGCACCATTAATGCTGAAAGGTACATACAGGTTTTGGAACAACATATGTTGTCATCCAAGCAACTTCATCATGGACGCCCCTGCTTATTTCAGCAAGACAAGTGTTACAACAGCGTGGCTTCATAGTAAAAGCATGCGGTTACTTTCCTGGCCCGCCTGCAGTCCAGACCTGTCTCCCATGGTAAATGTGTGGTGCATTATGAAGCGTAAAATAGGACAGCGGAGACGCCGGACTGTTGAACGACTGAAGCTCTACATAAAACAAGATTGGGAAAGAATTCCACTTTCAAAGCTTCAACAATTAGTTTCCTCAGTTCCCAAACCTTTATTGAGTGTTGTTAAAAGAAAAGGTGATGTAACACAGTGGTGAACATGCCCTTTCCCAACTACTTTGGCACCTGTTGCAGCCATGAAATTCTAAGTTAATTATTATTTCAAAAAAAAAAAAAAGTTTATCAGTTTGAACATCAAATATGTTGTCTTTGTAGCATATTCAACTGAATATGGCTTGAAAAGGATTTGCAAATCATTGTATTCTGTTTATATTTACATCTAACACAATTTCCCAACTCATACGGAAACGGGGTTTGTAAGATGTGTGTGAGATAAATGTAAGATGGATGTAGAATGGATGCAAATTGGACATATGATGGGTGTGAGATGGTTATAGGATGGATGTAAGATGGATGTATGTAGGTAAAACTTGAAAGGTGACAAAATGCTCCCACCCCTCTCCGCCATGTGGAGGTGTCGCGACCTTGCCGCCGCCCCTGCTGGCCCTCAGTGGCGTGGTGAGAGGGGAAGTGGAGGGGTGTGGGGGGGGGGGTAATGGGGTGAGATGAGAGGAAGGGTCTTCACACTCTTTCAAAGGAAGAAACTTTCTGGGTGGCTTGTTTAACCCCCCCCCCCCCCCCTCCCTTTTCCTTTCAGCCACTATGTCAGCAGAGATGAAAGTGGAGGGGGGGGTGGTGTGCTGTCACTAATGTACTACATTGGGCGTCACTTACTTCTTTTGTCCCGCCTTCAAGGCCTGCCGGACCCTTTCAACCCGCCAGGCCACGCCCCCTCCCCCTCGCCATTCCCACAGTGGGCCGGCTGGGGGCGGAGCCGCATGACTGCTCGCCACGCACCGAGGTTCAAATTCAAAAGCTTGAAAGGAGGTGTGGAGTCAGCCTGTAGCCACGCCCACTTGGCCCCCTGAGGTGAGGAGGCATGTTGTGGCCCTCAAAAGTATGGACAACCATTCAAAGGTGTGTTGCACCCTCACAGTGGACAACCAGTCAAAGGTGTGTTGCACCCTCACAGTGGACAACCAGTCAAAGGTGTGTTGCACCCTCACAGTGGACAACCATTCAAAGGTGTGTTGCACCCTCACAGTGGACAACCAGTCAAAGGTGTGTTGCACCCTCACAGTGGACAACCATTCAAAGGTGTGTTGCACCCTCACAGTGGACAACCATTCAAAGGTGTGTTGCACCCTCACAGTGGACAACCATTCAAAGGTGTGTTGCACCCTCACAGTGGACAACCAGTCAAAGGTGTGTGGCACCCTCACAGTGGACAACCATTCAAAGGTGTGTTGCACCCTCACAGTGGACAACAATTCAAAGGTGTGTTGCACCCTCACAGTGGACAACCAGTCAAAGGTGTGTTGCACCCTCACAGTGGACAACCAGTCAAAGGTGTGTTGCACCCTCACAGTGGACAACCATTCAAAGGTGTGTTGCACCCTCACAGTGGACAACAATTCAAAGGTGTGTTGCACCCTCACAGTGGACAACCAGTCAAAGGTGTGTTGCACCCTCACAGTGGACAACCATTCAAAGGTGTGTTGCACCCTCACAGTGGACAACAATTCAAAGGTGTGTTGCACCCTCACAGTGGACAACCAGTCAAAGGTGTGTTGCACCCTCACAGTGGACAACCAGTCAAAGGTGTGTTGCACCCTCACAGTGGACAACCAGTCAAAGGTGTGTTGCACCCTCACAGTGGACAACCATTCAAAGGTGTGTTGCACCCTCACAGTGGACAACCATTCAAAGGTGTGTTGCACCCTCACAGTGGACAACCAGTCAAAGGTGTGTTGCACCCTCACAGTGGACAACCAGTCAAAGGTGTGTTGCACCCTCACAGTGGACAACCAGTCAAAGGTGTGTTGCACCCTCACAGTGGACAACCATTCAAAGGTGTGTTGCACCCTCACAGTGGACAACCAGTCAAAGGTGTGTTGCACCCTCACAGTGGACAACCAGTCAAAGGTGTGTTGCACTCTCACAGTGGACAACCAGTCAAAGGTGTGTTGCACCCTCACAGTGGACAACCAGTCAAAGGTGTGTTGCACCCTCACAGTGGACAACCATTCAAAGGTGTGTTGCACCCTCACAGTGGACAACCATTCAAAGGTGTGTTGCACCCTCACAGTGGACAACCAGTCAAAGGTGTGTTGCACCCTCACAGTGGACAACCAGTCAAAGGTGTGTTGCACCTCACAGTGGACAACCATTCAAAGGTGTGTTGCACCCTCACAGTGGACAACCAGTCAAAGGTGTGTTGCACCCTCACAGTGGACAACCAGTCAAAGGTGTGTTGCACCCTCACAGTGGACAACCAGTCAAAGGTGTGTTGCACCCTCACAGTGGACAACCAGTCAAAGGTGTGTTGCACCCTCACAGTGGACAACCAGTCAAAGGTGTGTTGCACCCTCACAGTGGACAACCAGTCCTTCCACACCATTCTGGAACCAGACTGTTTTTTTTAACAACTCTCCAAATCCATTGAGTGAGTGTAGAAATAACACTTGACCTGCCGCTTCTCTTCTTTTAATAAACATCTGCAATGGCAGAGAAAGGTCACAACAAATACAAACAACTACACAACACCATAAAACTTCTAACACATCCACTTTTTGACAAACACCACAACGACTATAAGCCACAACACAACAACATAGTCATAACACAACAACATATTCATAACACAACAACAGTCACAACACAACAACATAGTCATAACACAACACAATAAAGTCACAACACAACAACATAAGGTCACAACACAACACCATAAAGTCACAACACAACACCATAGTCATAACACAACACCAAAAAGTCACAACACAAGAACATAAAGACAACATAAAGTCACAACACAACAACATAGTCATAACACAACACCAAAAAGTCACAACACAACAACATAAAGTCACAACACAATGACATAGTCATAACACAACACCATAAAGTCACAACACAACAACATAGTCATAACACAACACCATAAAGTCACAACACAACAACATAGTCATAACACAACACCATAAAGTCACAACATAACAACATAGTCATAACACAACACCATAAAGTCACAACACAACAACATAGTCATAACACAACACCATAAAGTCACAACACAACAACATAGTCATAACACAACACCATAAAGTCACAACACAACAACATAGTCATAACACAACACCATAAAGTCACAACACAACAACATAGTCATAACACAACACCATAAAGTCACAACACAACAACATAGTCATAACACAACACAATAAAGTCACAACACAATAACATAAGGTCACAACACAACACCATAAAGTCACAACACAACACCATAGTCATAACACAACACCAAAAAGTCACAACACAAGAACATAAAGACAACATAAAGTCACAACACAACAACATAGTCATAACACAACACCAAAAAGTCACAACACAACAACATAAAGTCACAACACAATGACATAGTCATAACACAACACCATAAAGTCACAACACAACAACATAGTCATAACACAACACCATAAAGTCACAACACAACAACATAGTCATAACACAACACCATAAAGTCACAACATAACAACATAGTCATAACACAACACCATAAAGTCACAACACAACAACATAGTCATAACACAACACCATAAAGTCACAACATAACAACATAGTCATAACACAACACCACAAAGTCAAAACACAACACCATAAATTCAAAACACAACATTTTCATAACACAACACCATAAATTCAAAAAACACCAACATAGTCATAACACAACATAAAGCCACAACACAACATCAACACAACAACATAAAGCTACAACATCAACACAACATAAAGCCATAACACAAAAACATCAACACAACAACATAAAGCCACAACACAACAACATAAAGCCACAACACAACACAACAACATAAAGCCACAACACAACAACATAAAGCTACAACATCAACACAACATAAAGCCATAACACAACAACATCAACACAACAACATAAAGCCACAACATAACACAACAACATAAAGCCACAACACAACAACATAAAGCCACAACACAACATAAAGCCACAACACAACAACATAAAGCTACAACATCAACACAACATAAAGCCATAACACAACAACATCAACACAACAACATAAAGCCACAACATAACACAACACAACACAACAACATAAAGCCACAACACAACACAACAACATAAAGCCACAACACAACAACATAAAGCTACAACATCAACACAACATAAAGCCATAACACAACAACATCAACACAACAACATAAAGCCACAACGTAACACAACACAACACAACACAACAAGACTTTTCCACTTTGCATTATTCCATTTTGAAGACTTCTACTGGATCAGCTGAGACCCCTGCTGGCTTCTTACCTGGATCCACTTTGCACATCAGCACCTGTAGGAGTGGATGATGCTGTTATCTACCTGTTATCTACCTGCTCACTCTCACCTGTAGGAGTGGATGATGCTGTTATCTACCTGCTCACTCTCACCTGTAGGAGTGGATGATGCTGTTATCTACCTGCTCACTCTCACCTGTAGGAGTGGATGATGCTGTTATCTACCTGTTATCTACCTGCTCACTCTCACCTGTAGGAGTGGATGATGCTGTTATCTACCTGCTCACTCTCACCTGTAGGAGTGGATGATGCTGTTATCTACCTGCTCACTCTCACCTGTAGGAGTGGATGATGCTGTTATCTACCTGCTCACTCTCACCTGTAGGAGTGGATGATGCTGTTATCTACCTGTTCTACCTGCTCACTCTCACCTGTAGGAGTGGATGATGCTGTTATCTACCTGTTATCTACCTGCTCACTCTCACCTGTAGGAGTGGATGATGCTGTTATCTACCTGCTCACTCTCACCTGTAGGAGTGGATGATGCTGTTATCTACCTGCTCACTCTCACCTGTAGGAGTGGATGATGCTGTTATCTACCTGCTCACTCTCACCTGTAGGAGTGGATGATGCTGTTATCTACCTGCTCACTCTCACCTGTAGGAGTGGATGATGCTGTTATCTACCTGCTCACTCTCACCTGTAGGAGTGGATGATGCTGTTATCTACCTGTTATCTACCTGCTCACTCTCACCTGTAGGAGTGGATGATGCTGTTATCTACCTGCTCACTCTCACCTGTAGGAGTGGATGATGCTGTTATCTACCTGCTCACTCTCACCTGTAGGAGTGGATGATGCTGTTATCTACCTGTTATCTACCTGCTCACTCTCACCTGTAGGAGTGGATGATGCTGTTATCTACCTGTTATCTACCTGCTCACTCTCACCTGTAGGAGTGGATGATGCTGTTATGTACCTGCTCACTCTCACCTGTAGGAGTGGATGATGCTGTTATCTACCTGCTCACTCTCACCTGTAGGAGTGGATGATGCTGTTATCTACCTGCTCACTCTCACCTGTAGGAGTGGATGATGCTGTTATCTACCTGCTGCATCCTGGTCACTCTCACCTGTAGGAGTGGATGATGCTGTTATCTACCTGCTGCATCCTGCTCACTCTCACCTGTAGGAGTGGATGATGCTGTTATCTACCTGCTGCATCCTGCTCACTCTCACCTGGATGGTGTGAGGATCATGTTCTTTGATTTCTCCAGTGCCTTTAACACCATTCAGCCAAATCTGATGAGTGCCAAGTCACTCAGGATGGGTGTCAGTTCATCCATTGTCTCCTGGATCACTGATTACTTGTCTGAAAGAACCCCAGTTTCTGCGACTGTCAGGTACTGTGGTCAGTGGTGTAGGTGCTCCACAGGGGACTGTCCTGTCTCCTTTCCTGTTCACCCTGTACACCTCAGACTTCCAGTACAGTTCCAGGTTCTGCCACCTGCAGAAATATTCTGACGACTCTGCTGTGGTCGGGTGTGTCAGAAAGGGACAGGAATTGGAGTATAGGACACTGATTGCTGACTTTGTGGAGTGGTCTCAGGTGAACCATCTGGTCCTTAACGTGGACAAGATCAAGGAGCTGGTCATCCACTTCAGGAAGAGTATGACCCCGCTGGAGCCCATCAAGATCCAGGGCCGGGAGGTGGCAGTGGTGGGGCAATATAAGTACCTGGGAGTTCATTCGAACAGCAGACTGGACTGGAAGGACAACTGCAATGCTGTTTACAAGAAGGGAATGAGCAGACTCTTTTTCCTGAGGAAGCTTAGGTCCTTTAATGTGTGTTGGAGATCTTCTATCAGTGTGTTGTGGTCAGTGCCCTGCACTTCGCTGTGGTTTGTTGGGGGAGCAGCACCAGCAAAAGGACTTAAACCGGATTGATAAACTGATCCGGAAAGCCGGCCAAACTATTGGCTCGCAGTTGGAGGCGTTTGTATCAGTGAGGGACAAGAGGACACTGGACAAACTGCTGGCCATCATGGACAATCCTTCCCACACACTCCACCAGACAATTGAGGGACAGCAGAGTTCATACTCCAACAGCGGAGTTCATACTCCAACAGCGGAGTTCATACTCCAACAGCGGAGTTCATACTCCAACAGCGAGTTCATACTCCAACAGCGGAGTTCATACTCCAACAGCAGAGTTCATACTCCAACAGCAGAGTTCATACTTCAACAGCAGAGTTCATACTCCAACAGCAGAGTTCATACTTCAACAGCAGAGTTCATACTCCAACAGCAGAGTTCATACTCCAACAGCAGAGTTCATACTCCAACAGCAGAGTTCATACTCCAACAGCAGAGTTCATACTCCAACAGCGGACTTCATACTCCAACAGCAGAGTTCATACTCCAACAGCAGAGTTCATACTCCAACAGCAGAGTTCATACTCCAACAGCAGACTTCATACTCCAACAGCAGAGTTCATACTCCAACAGCAGAGTTCATACTCCAACAGCAGAGTTCATACTTCAACAGCAGAGTTCATACTCCAACAGCGGACTTCATACTCCAACAGCAGAGTTCATACTCCAACAGCAGAGTTCATACTCCAACAGTAGAGTTCATACTCCAACAGCAGAGTTCATACTCCAACAGCGGAGTTCATACTCCAACAGGCTCCTTCAGCTTCCTTCCTGCACAGTGCTATTCAAGAACTCCTTCCTTCCACCCTCCATCCAGGTGTATCATCACTCTCCTCCATCCAGGTGTATCATCACTCCCCATACAGCAACAGATAATATCCACCTATTTCCTGACATGTCAGCTACTTCTCTTTGTTGTTAATGTCTATATTCCATTTTCTGCTGGACTTACTCTCTTTTTTATGCTGGGGCTGCCAAATATACTGTGATGGTGTACATAGCATTTGGTATATGTTGTATATATGTTATAGACATATTATATCTGTCTACATTGTATACTGTACACATGATAAGTATATATTGTATATATTCGCAGATATGTTATATTTTACATTGCTATACCTTGTCTATTTATACCTGCATTGTCCTTTCCATCCTTACACTTTCCATCATTGTAACTAAGCTACTGTGTTGAACAATTTCCCTTGTGGATCATTAAAGTTTGTCCAAGTCTAAGTCTAAGTTTAGATGAGCTTGGGCCCAGAGAAATGTTTCTGGGTGTTGTTGATAAATGACTTTGGCTTTGCATAGTAGAGTTTTAACTTGCACTTACGGATGTAGCGACCAACTGTAATTACTGACAGTGGTTTTCTGAAGTGTTTCTGAGCCCATGTGGTGATATCCTTTACACGCTGATGTGGCTTTTTGATGCCTGAGGGATGGAAGGTGCATAATATCATGGCTTACGTGCGGTGATGTCTCCACATTCTCTGGACCTTTTGATGATATTACAGAGCGTAGATGGTGAAATCCCCAAATTTTTTGCAATAGCTGCTTGAGAAATGTTGTTCTTAAACAATTTGCTCAGGCATTTGTTGACAAAGTGGTGACCCTCGCCCCGGCCTTGTTTGTGAATGAGTGAGAGTGATTTCATGAAAGATGCTTTTGTAGCCAATCATGGCACCCACCTGTTCCCAATTAGCCTGTTCACCTGTGGCATGTTCCAAATAAGTGTTTGATGAGCATTCCACAACTTTCTCACTCTTTTTTGCCACTTGTGCCAGCTTTTTTCAAACATGTTGCAAGCATCAAATTCCAAATGAGCTACTGCAATATTTCCAAAAAAGAACAAAGTTTACCAGATCAAACATTAAATATCTTGTCTTTGATTGTAATATTTACAGTATTAGTACATTATACACACACATTTTTTCCATTTTCTACCGCTTATTCCCTTTGTATCGCGGGGGGCTATATATATATATATATATGTTATATATGGATGGATGGTAACAGCACAAATGGTTATTCCTAAAAGTAGATGACCTTTGACCTGAGTGGCGGTGTGTGGTCCTTCAAAGGCGTACCTTGTCCCTCAGGTGAAGCAAAACCTTCAACTTGATAGTTTTCCTTCAGCAGGTAACCCAACACCTTGTCTTCATTCTGACCTTCCATGGTGTTCTCCTTCAAATGTGCGTGTGGCGCTACCTGCTGTGTAAACCACGCCCACCTTCACACCACACCTCAAAAGCTTGACAATTTAGCATTATATAAATAGTATTACAAGATATAAATAGTATTAAATGATATAAATAGTATTACAAGATATAAATAGTATTAAATGATATAAATAGTATTACAAGATATAAATAGTATTACATGATATAAATAGTATTACATGATATAAATAGTATTACAAGATATAAATAGTATTACATGATATAAATAGTATTACATGATATAAATAGTATTACAAGATATAAATAGTATTACATGATATAAATAGTATTACATGATATAAATAGTATTACAAGATATAAATAGTATTACATGATATAAATAGTATTACATGATATAAATAGTATTACAAGATATAAATAGTATTACATGATATAAATAGTATTACAAGATATAAATAGTATTACAAGATATAAATAGTATTACAATATATAAATAGTATTACAAGATATAAATAGTATTGCAAGATATAAATAGTATTACATGATATAAATAGTATTACAATATATAAATAGTATTACAAGATATAAATAGTATTACAATATATAAATAGTATTACAAGATATAAATAGTATTGCAAGATATAAATAGTATTACATGATATAAATAGTATTACATGATATAAATAGTATTGCAAGATAAAATTAGTATTACAAGATATAAATAGTATTACAAGATATAAATAGTATTCCATGACATAAATTGTATTACATGATACAAATAGTATTACATGATATAAATAGTATTACAAGATACAAATAGTATTACAATATATAAATAGTATTACATGATATAAATAGTATTACAAGATATAAATAGTATAACAAGATATAAATAGTATTACATGATACAAATAGTATTACATGATATAAATAGTATTACAAGATATAAATAGTATTACATGATATAATAGTATTACAAGATATAAATAGAATTACAAGATATAAATAGTATTACATGATATAAATAGTATTACAAGATATAAATATTATTACATGATATAAATAGTATTACAAGATATAAATAGTATTACATGATATAAATAGTATTACAAGATATAAATAGTATTACATGATATAAATAGTATTACATGATATAAATAGTATTACAAGATATAAATAGTATTACATGATATAAATAGTATTACATGATATAAATAGTATTACATGATATAAATAGTATTACATGATATAAATAGTATTACAAGATATCAATAGTATTACATGATATAAATAGTATTACAAGATATAAATAGTATTACATGATATAAATAGTATTACAAGATATAGTATTACATGATACAAATAGTATTACATGATATAAATAGTATTACAAGATATAAATAGTATTACATGATATAAATAGTATTACAAGATATAAATAGTATTACATGATATAAATAGTATTACAAGATATAAATAGTATTACATGATATAAATAGTATTACAATATATAAATAGTATTACAAGATATAAATAGTATTACATGATATAAATAGTATTACATGATATAAATAGTATTACAAGATATCAATAGTATTACATGATATAAATAGTATTACATGATATAAATAGTATTACAAGATATAAATAGTATTACATGATATAAATAGTATTACATGATATAAATAGTATTACAAGATATCAATAGTATTACATGATATAAATAGTATTACATGATATAAATAGTATTACAAGATATAAATAGTATTACATGATATAAATAGTATTACATGATATAAATAGTATTACAAGATATCAATAGTATTACATGATATAAATAGTATTACAAGATATAAATAGTATTACATGATATAAATAGTATTACAAGATATAAATAGTATTACATGATATAAATAGTATTACATGATATAAATAGTATTACATGATATAAATAGTATTACATGATACAAATAGTATTACATGATATAAATAGTATTACATGATATAAATAGTATTACATGATACAAATAGTATTACATGATATAAATAGTATTACATGATATAAATAGCATTACAAGATATAAATAGTATTACATGATATAAATAGTATTACATGATATAAATAGTATTACATGATATAAATAGTATTACATGATACAAATAGTATTACATGATACAAATAGTATTACATGATATAAATAGTATTACATGATATAAATAGTATTACATGATATAAATAGTATTACAAGATATAAATAGTATTACATGATATAAATAGTATTACATGATATAAATAGTATTACATGATATAAATAGTATTACAAGATATAAATAGTATTACATGATATAAATAGTATTACAAGATATAAATAGTATTACATGATATAAATAGTATTACAAGATATAAATAGTATTACATGATATAAATAGTATTACATGATACAAATAGTATTACATGATATAAATAGTATTACATGATATAAATAGTATTACATGATACAAATAGTATTACATGATATAAATAGTATTACATGATACAAATAGTATTACAAGATATAAATAGTATTACATGATATAAATAGTATTACATGATATAAATAGTATTACAAGATATAAATAGTATTACATGATATAAATAGTATTACAAGATATAAATAGTATTACATGATATAAATAGTATTACAAGATATAAATAGTATTACATGATATAAATAGTATTACATGATATAAATAGTATTACAAGATATCAATAGTATTACAAGATATAAATAGTATTACAAGATATAAATAGTATTACATGATATAAATAGTATTACAAGATATAAATAGTATTACATGATATAAATAGTATTACATGATATGAATAGTATTACATGATATAAATAGTATTACATGATATAAATAGTATTACATGATATAAGTAGTATTACAATATATAAATAGTATTACATGATATAAATAGTATTACATGATATAAATAGTATTACAAGATATAAATAGTATTACATGATATAAATAGTATTACATGATAAAATAGTATTACAAGATATAAATAGTATTACATGATATAAATAGTATTACAAGATATAAATAGTATTTAATATATAAATAGTATTACATGATATAAATAGTATTACATGATATAAATAGTATTACATGATATAAATAGTATTACAAGATATAAATGGTATTACATGATATAAATAGTATTACATGATATAAATAGTATTACAAGATACAAATAGTATTACAATATATAAATAGTATTACATGATATAAATAGTATTACAAGATATAAATAGTATTACAAGATATAAA
>NC_084639.1:28373144-28433835 GCF_033978795.1 Nerophis ophidion | reverse complement strand
TATACATGAATGTCTGCTACAGTGGACACTACATTATATACATGAATGTCTGCTACAGTGGACACTACATTATATACATGAATGTCTGCTACAGTGGACACTACATTATATACATGAACGTCTACTACAGTGGACACTACATTATATACATGAATGTCTGCTACACTGGACACTACATTATATACATGAACGTCTGTTACAGTGGACACTACATTATATACATGAATGTCTGCTACAGTGGACACTACATTATATACATGAATGTCTGCTACAGTGGACACTACATTATATACATGAGTGTCTGCTACAGTGGACACTACATTATATACATGAATGTCTGCTACACTGGACACTACATTATATACATGAACGTCTGCTACAGTGGACACTACATTATATACATGAACGTCTGCTACAGTGGACACTACATTATATACATGAACGTCTGCTACAGTGGACACTACATTATATACATGAACGTCTGCTACAGTGGACACTACATTATATACATGAACGTCTGCTACAGTGGACACTACATTATATACATGAACGTCTGCTACAGTGGACACTACATTATATACATGAACGTCTGCTACAGTGGACACTACATTATATACATGAATGTCTGCTACACTGGACACTACATTATATACATGAACGTCTGCTACAGTGGACACTACATTATATACATGAACGTCTGCTACAGTGGACACTACATTATATACATGAACGTCTACTACAGTGGACACTACATTATATACATGAACGTCTGCTACAGTGGACACTACATTATATACATGAACGTCTGCTACACTGGACACTACATTATATACATGAATGTCTGCTACAGTGGACACTACATTATATACATGAATGTCTACTACAGTGGACACTACATTATATACATGAACGTCTGCTACAGTGGACACTACATTATATACATGAATGTCTGCTACAGTGGACACTACATTATATACATGAACGTCTGCTACAGTGGACACTACATTATATACATGAATGTCTGCTACAGTGGACACTACATTATATACATGAATGTCTGCTACAGTGGACACTACATTATATACATGAATGTCTGCTACAGTGGACACTACATTATATACATGAATGTCTGCTACAGTGGACACTACATTATATACATGAATGTCTGCTACACTGGACACTACATTATATACATGAACGTCTGCTACAGTGGACACTACATTATATACATGAATGTCTGCTACAGTGGACACTACATTATATACATGAATGTCTGCTACAGTGGACACTACATTATATACATGAATGTCTGCTACACTGGACACTACATTATATACATGAACGTCTGCTACAGTGGACACTACATTATATACATGAACGTCTGCTACAGTGGACACTACATTATATACATGAACGTCTGCTACAGTGGACACTACATTATATACATGAACGTCTGCTACAGTGGACACTACATTATATACATGAACGTCTACTACAGTGGACACTACATTATATACATGAATGTCTGCTACACTGGACACTACATTATATACATGAACGTCTGCTACAGTGGACACTACATTATATACATGAATGTCTGCTACAGTGGACACTACATTATATACATGAATGTCTGCTACAGTGGACACTACATTATATACATGAATGTCTGCTACAGTGGACACTACATTATATACATGAATGTCTGCTACACTGGACACTACAATATATACATGAACGTCTGCTACAGTGGACACTACATTATATACATGAACGTCTGCTACAGTGGACACTACATTATATACATGAACGTCTGCTACAGTGGACACTACATTATATACATGAACGTCTGCTACAGTGGACACTACATTATATACATGAACGTCTGCTACAGTGGACACTACATTATATACATGAACGTCTGCTACAGTGGACACTACATTATATACATGAACGTCTGCTACAGTGGACACTACATTATATACATGAATGTCTGCTACACTGGACACTACATTATATACATGAACGTCTGCTACAGTGGACACTACATTATATACATGAACGTCTGCTACAGTGGACACTACATTATATACATGAACGTCTACTACAGTGGACACTACATTATATACATGAACGTCTGCTACAGTGGACACTACATTATATACATGAACGTCTACTACACTGGACACTACATTATATACATGAATGTCTGCTACAGTGGACACTACATTATATACATGAATGTCTACTACAGTGGACACTACATTATATACATGAATGTCTACTACAGTGGACACTACATTATATACATGAATGTCTACTACAGTGGACACTACATTATATACATGAATGTCTACTACAGTGGACACTACATTATATACATGAATGTCTACTACAGTGGACACTACATTATATACATGAATGTCTGCTACAGTGGACACTACATTATATACATGAATGTCTGCTACAGTGGACACTATATTATATACATGAACGTCTGCTACAGTGGACACTACATTATATACATGAACGTCTACTACACTGGACACTACATTATATACATGAACGTCTGCTACAGTGGACACTACATTATATACATGAATGTCTGCTACAGTGGACACTACATTATATACATGAACGTCTGCTACAGTGGACACTACATTATATACATGAACGTCTGCTACAGTGGACACTACATTATATACATGAACGTCTGCTACAGTGGACACTACATTATATACATGAATGTCTACTACACTGGACACTACATTATATACATGAACGTCTGCTACAGTGGACACTACATTATATACATGAACGTCTGCTACACTGGACTCTACATTATATACATGAACGTCTGCTACAGTGGACACTACATTATATACATGAACGTCTGCTACAGTGGACACTACATTATATACATGAATGTCTGCTACAGTGGACACTACATTATATACATGAATGTCTGCTACACTGGACACTACATTATATACATGAACGTCTGCTACAGTGGACACTACATTATATACATGAACGTCTGCTACAGTGGACACTACATTATATACATGAACGTCTGCTACAGTGGACACTACATTATATACCTGAACGTCTGCTACAGTGGACACTACATTATATACATGAATGTCTACTACAGTGGACACTACATTATATACATGAATGTCTACTACAATGGACACTACATTATATACATGAATGTCTGCTACAGTGGACACTACATTATATACATGAACGTCTGCTACAGTGGACACTACATTATATACATGAACGTCTACTACAGTGGACACTACATTATATACATGAATGTCTACTACAGTGGACACTACATTATATACATGAATGTCTGCTACACTGGACACTACATTATATACATGAACGTCTACTACAGTGGACACTACATTATATACATGAATGTCTACTACAGTGGACACTACATTATATACATGAATGTCTGCTACACTGGACACTACATTATATACATGAATGTCTACTACAGTGGACACTACATTATATACATGAATGTCTGCTACACTGGACACTACATTATATACATGAACGTCTGCTACAGTGGACACTACATTATATACATGAATGTCTGCTACAGTGGACACTACATTATATACATGAATGTCTGCTACACTGGACACTACATTATATACATGAATGTCTACTACAGTGGACACTACATTATATACATGAATGTCTACTACAGTGGACACTACATTATATACATGAATGTCTGCTACACTGGACACTACATTATATACATGAACGTCTGCTACAGTGGACACTACATTATATACCTGAATGTCTGCTACAGTGGACACTACATTATATACATGAACGTCTACTACAGTGGACACTACATTATATACATGAATGTCTACTACAGTGGACACTACATTATATACATGAATGTCTGCTACACTGGACACTACATTATATACATGAACATCTGCTACAGTGGACACTACATTATATACATGAACGTCTGCTACAGTGGACACTACATTATATACATGAACATCTACTACACTGGACACTACATTATATACATGAACGTCTACTACAGTGGACACTACTTTATATACATGAACGTCTGCTACAGTGGACACTACATTATATACATGAATGTCTGCTACAGTGGACACTACATTATATACATGAACGTCTGCTACAGTGGACACTACATTATATACATGAACGTCTACTACAGTGGACACTACATTATATACATGAACGTCTGCTACAGTGGACACTACATTATATACATGAATGTCTGCTACAGTGGACACTACATTATATACATGAATGTCTGCTACAGTGGACACTACATTATATACATGAATGTCTGCTACACTGGACACTACATTATATACATGAACGTCTGCTACAGTGGACACTACATTATATACATGAACGTCTACTACAGTGGACACTACATTATATACATGAACGTCTACTACAGTGGACACTACATTATATACATGAATGTCTGCTACACTGGACACTACATTATATACATGAATGTCTACTACAGTGGACACTACATTATATACATGAATGTCTGCTACACTGGACACTACATTATATACATGAACGTCTGCTACAGTGGACACTACATTATATACATGAATGTCTGCTACAGTGGACACTACATTATATACATGAATGTCTGCTACACTGGACACTACATTATATACATGAATGTCTACTACAGTGGACACTACATTATATACATGAATGTCTACTACAGTGGACACTACATTATATACATGAATGTTTGCTACACTGGACACTACATTATATACATGAACGTCTGCTACAGTGGACACTACATTATATACCTGAATGTCTGCTACAGTGGACACTACATTATATACATGAATGTCTACTACAGTGGACACTACATTATATACATGAATGTCTACTACAGTGGACACTACATTATATACATGAATGTCTGCTACACTGGACACTACATTATATACATGAACATCTGCTACAGTGGACACTACATTATATACATGAACGTCTGCTACAGTGGACACTACATTATATACATGAACGTCTACTACACTGGACACTACATTATATACATGAACGTCTACTACAGTGGACACTACATTATATACATGAACGTCTGCTACAGTGGACACTACATTATATACATGAACGTCTGCTACAGTGGACACTACATTATATACATGAACGTCTGCTACAGTGGACACTACATTATATACATGAACGTCTACTACAGTGGACACTACATTATATACATGAACGTCTGCTACAGTGGACACTACATTATATACATGAACGTCTACTACACTGGACACTACATTAGGTACATGAACGTCTGGTACAGTAAACACTATTAGGTACACGTGATTATCTTTTACAGTGGACACTATATTAGGTACATGAACGTTGACTACATCAGACACTATATTAGGTACACATGAATGTCTACTACAGCCGAAAATGCATAATATATGAGGCATAAATAACCAACTGCTATGTTAACCTAACATATTATGGTAAGAGTCATTCAAATAACTATAACATATAGAACATGCTATACCTTTACCAAACTATCTCTCACTCCTAATCCATAAATCCCATGAAATCTTCTTCCTCGATGACGCTTCTAAACAACTCTGCCAACTCCAAAGGTATGCGCCGCTTCCTCTTGTCCTTTTCTGCTGCATATTTCACTACATCCAGCTTGTAATCTGCACTACATGATTTCCTTTAACAACGCCATTTTTGTTAAGCCCTTCTCAGTTCTTATAAATTACCGCCAACCATGAAATTATAGCATATAGCAGTTAGCCTTCCATGACCCAAAATTCACTTCTCCCATGACCCTCCCTTGTCGAATTCTTATTGGTTGACGTGTGTGTGATGATTGCTGACATTTTCTTCATCTCTTCGGCGAGTGAGATAAATAATATTTGATATTTTACGGTAATGTGTTAAAATTTTCACACATAAGTTTCTCCAAAGTTTATGTTGCACCCCCCCCATACATACATATATATATATATATGTATGTATGTATCAATGTATGTATGTATGTATATATATATATATATATATATATATATATATTTATGTATGTATGTATATGTATATAAATAAATATATATATATGTATGTATGCAATAGACTAAAGAAAGTGAGTGAAAAAGGCAAAAAAAATGACTTTTTTTGCACAAAAGGTGGAGATGTTACAAGCGGTGTTGTTCTTTCTTCATTCCAGCACAGGTAAAGTCCATCAAGGTGTGCACGCAGGTAATGATGGGGAGAGATTGTGGGTAATCCAACACTAAGTGGTGTGAGATGGAGACGATACTTTCTTCTTTGATGATGTCGAATGTTTACGGTTGAAAAGTCTCTGCTGGCACTTTGTTGACTTGGCTCCAAGTGCTTGAGTTGAGACCAGTCATCTTCTTTGTTTGCTGCTGGCAGGAGGTGTTTGCTCGCTGTGACCAAGGAGCACCATGGAGGGGCCCCAACATGATGGTGTTGGACTAAAACATCTCCCCTATAATTGAACATTCCTCCTAATTGAACATTCCCCTTGAATCAGTATCTTTAATCCACATCCTGCTGACACAGCTTTCATGACACAAACTTTAAATCTCCTTGTCCGGAAGTCAACCATCCTCCGGGCCAATCACTCATCATCTCCACACACACACACACACACACACACACACACACACACACACAATGCCGCTGACCCGTGCAGACAAATCAGAAGCCCCCCCCCCCCCCCCCCCCCCCCGCCCCCACCCCTGTCCTCCCTCTTCCCACCGCAGCAGAGAGATGATGTCCTCATGGTGGCTTCCTGCTCCAATGATGTTGCATCATGCTGCCTCATTAGCAGATGGTGGAGGAAGACAAAGAGGATTTAGTTTTAGTAGGACAAGATGTTTGATTGAAGGAGGATCTCAACTTCTTCTTTCTCCCCCACCAGCCTCCTTCGCTTGATTAGTGACTCACTATTCCCTCTAATCACTAGGCTCACAGCGGTTATTTTTTACACTTGAAAGCTTGAAACATCTAAAATGTTTACCTCGTTCTACGCAACACAAACATCAACATGTCAACATTAATACTAGAAAAATCAACATGTCAACATTAACAATATTTAAATAAACATGTATACATCAATATTAACAATAGTATCAATATTAACATTAATATTATTTGGTATACATCAACATTAACAATAGTATCAATATTAACATCAATATTATTTGGCAAACATCAATATTAACAATACTATCAATATTGTCAACATTAATATTAACATCAACATGTACACAATATTAAAATAAACATGTAAACATCATTATTAACATACATATTATTTGGTAAACATCAAGATTAACAATAGTATCAATATTTTTTGGTATACATCTATATTAACATTAACAAGTAAACATCAATATGAACATTGTTAACATCAATGTAAACATTAACAATTATATGATTAACATAAAACCCTTGATCATAACATTAATATAAATATGTAAACGTCAATATATGAATAATATTATCAATATTAACATTATGTTGTAAAAATCGATATTAACAACATTAACAATATTAACATCAACATGTAAACATCAATATCAACATTAGTAACATCAATGTTGATAGGTAAAAAGTAACAATTATAAGATTAACATGCAATCATCAACAATAACATTACTAACATGTAAACATCAATATTAACAATTTTATCAATATTAACATCGGTATTATTTTATAAACATAAATATTAACAATAACAATATTAACATGTAAACATCAATGTTAACATAACGATATTAACATCAATATTATATAAAAACATTAATATAAACATATTAACTATGTTAACATGTCAACATTAACAATGACAATATTAACCTGTAAACATTAATATTAACAATATTATCAAATACAACATCAACATGTAAACATCACTATGTAAACATTAACAATATTAAAATGATTACCATCAACATGTAAGCATCAATATTAACATGTAAACATTAACAATATTAACATTATAAACATCAAATTAACATTCATGTTAACACGTAAACAATATTAACATTAACATGTAAACATCAACATTTAAACATCAATAATAATATTAATATCAATGTTAACGTGTAAACATTAGCAATATAAACATTTATAAATCAACAATAGTATTATTAAAATGTGAACATTAATATTAACAATAATAACATCAATGTGAACATGTAAACATTAACAATATTGACAATATTAACATCAAAGTTATCTTGCAAACATCAAAATTAACCAGATTAAACTCACCAGCCAATCACAGCAGAGGAAAACAGACAGTTGTTTCTCAGCCAATCAAGCAAGTGAGACAGAAACTGAAACTAAAAAGCAGTGGCTCCTTAAAAGCAGCACAGTGCTCCTGTCATATTGATGATCTTTGATGTCATATTAATGATCTCTGATGTCAAATTGATGATCATTGATGTCTTATTAATGATCTCTGATGTCATATTGATGATCTCTGATGTCACATTAATGATCTCTGATGTCATATTGATGATCGTTGATGTCTTATTAATGATCTCTGATGTCAAATTGATGATCTCTGAGGTCATATTGATGATCACTGATGTCATTATGATGATCTTTGATGTCATATTAGTGATCTCTGATGTCAAATTGATGATCTCTGATGTCAAATTGATGATCTCTGAGGTCATATTGGTGATCTCTGATGTCATATTAATGATCTGTGATGTCAAATTGATGATCTCTGATGTCAAATTGATGATCTCTGATGTCATATTGATGATCATTGATGTCTTATTAATGATCTCTGATGTCACATTGATGATCTCTGATGTCATATTGATGATCGTTGATGTCTTATTAATGATCTGTGATGTCATATTGATGATTGTTGATGTCATTAATGATCTCTGATGTCATACTGGTGATATCTGATGTCATATTGATGATCACTGATGTCATGATGATCTCTGATGTCATATTAATGATCTCTGATGTCAAATTGATGATCTCTGATGTCAAATTGATGATCTCCGATGTCATATTGATGATTGTTGATGTCTTATTAATGATCTCTGATGTCATATTGATGATCTCTGATGTCATATTGATGACATTTGATGTCATATTTATGATCGTTGATGTCTTATTGATGATCTTTGATGTCTTATTGGTCCTAAGTGTCACATCAATGATCTTTGATGATCGTTGAGAGGAGTCCCTTGTTGGGATGCTACTGTACTGAACAAACTTTTATATAGACGATCTTTGATATCTTACTGATGATTTTTTATGTCATTTAGATGATCTTTGTTATCATACTGATGATCTTTGATGTCATGTGGACGATCTTTGAAGCACAATGATGATTTTTGATAATCTTTGGTATACTGATAATCTTTGATGTCATTTAAATGATCTTTGATATCTTACTGATAATCTTCGATATCATACTGATGATCTTTGACGTCATAGGGACAATCTTTGATTTCATACTGATGATTTTTGATGTCATATTCAAAATCTTTGACGTTTTATATATATACAGTATATGATCTTTGATGTCGTATAGACGATATTTGAGATCATACTGATGATCTGTGACGTCATAGAGACAATATTTGATATCATACTGAAGATCTTTTTACGTCAAAAAGATGATCTTTGATATCATACTGATGATCTTTGATGTCGTACCATGATCTTTGATGAGTGTTTTTGCAGTAGGTCTTCTGCACTAAAGATGATCTTTGACTAAGTGTAAACAGTGCAGTGTTTAATGGCTTTATGACGATATTTATGACTACAGTATACTTTTCAAGCATTTGCTGAGGTCAAAAGGTGTCTCCTTCACAAGAACTCATCATTTTCTCATGTCTGTCCTCTTTTATTGTTTGTATTTTCACCCTTTAAAACAATGTTATAATCGTCACTTGATGGCAACAGTTTGACCCTGGAACAGATTATTTCTGTTTTATTCCAATGGTGCACAAATGTGAGGAATTTAACATATTTTCACAGTCAGGACAGGCAAGATGATCCTCAACATTGTTGCTGTCCTTAGAAGATATGATGGACGTGACTGCTGTCCTTAGAACACATCATGGACGTGACTGATGTCCTTTGAAGACATCATGGACGTGACTGATGTCCTTTGAAGACATCGTGGACGTGACTGATGTCCTTAGAAGACATCATGGACGTGACTGCTGTCCTTAGAAGACATCGTGGACGTGACTGATGTCCTTAGAAGACATCATGGATGTGACTGATGTCCTTAGAAGACATCATGGACGTGACTGCTGTCCTTAGAAGACATCATGGATGTGACTGATGTCCTTAGAAGACATCATGGATGTGACTGATGTCCTTAGAAGACATCATGGACGTGACTGATGTCCTTAGAACACATCATGGACGTGACTGATGTCCTTAGAAGACATCATGGACGTGACTGATGTCCTTAGAACACATCATGGACGTGACTGCTGTCCTTAGAAGACATCATGGATGTGACTGATGTCCTTAGAAGACATCATGGATGTGACTGATGTCCTTAGAAGACATCATGGACGTGACTGATGTCCTTAGAACACATCATGGACGTGACTGATGTCCTTAGAAGACATCATGGACGTGACTGATGTCCTTAGAAGACATCATGGACGTGACTGCTGTCCTTAGAAGACATCATGGATGTGACTGATGTCCTTAGAAGACATCATGGATGTGACTGATGTCCTTAGAAGACATCATGGACGTGACTGCTGTCCTTAGAAGACATCATGGATGTGACTGCTGTCCTTAGAAGACATCATGGATGTGACTGATGTCCTTAGAAGACATCATGGATGTGACTGATGTCCTTAGAAGACATCATGGACGTGACTGATGTCCTTAGAACACATCATGGACGTGACTGATGTCCTTAGAAGACATCATGGACGTGACTGATGTCCTTAGAACACATCATGGACGTGACTGCTGTCCTTAGAAAACATCATGGACGTGACTGCTGTCCTTAAAAGACATCATGGATGTGACTGATGTCCTTAGAAGACATCATGGACGTGACTGATGTCCTTAGAACACATCATGGACGTGACTGATGTCCTTAGAAGACATCATGGACGTGACTGCTGTCCTTAGAAGACATGATGGACGTGACTGCTGTCCTTAGAAAACATCATGGACGTGACTGATGTCCTTAAAAGACATCATGGATGTGACTGATGTCCTTAGAAGACATCATGGACGTGACTGCTGTCCTTAGAAGACATGATGGACGTGACTGCTGTCCTTAGAAGACATCATGGACGTGACTGATGTCCTTAGAAGACATCATGGACGTGACTGCTGTCCTTAGAAGACATGATGGACGTGACTGATGTCCTTAGAACACATCATGGACGTGACTGATGTCCTTAAAAGACATCATGGATGTGACTGATGTCCTTAGAAGACATCATGGACGTGACTGCTGTCCTTAGAAGACATCATGGATGTGACTGCTGTCCTTAGAAGACATGATGGACGTGACTGCTGTCCTTAGAAAACATCATGGACGTGACTGCTGTCCTTAGAAGACATGTTGGACTTGAGTGCTGTCCTTAGAAGACATCATGGACGTGACTGCTGTCCTTAGAAGACATGATGGATGTGACTGCTGTCCTTAGAAGACATCATGGACGTGAGTGCTGTCCTTAGAAGACATCATGGACGTGACTGCTGTCCTTAGAAGACATGATGGATGTGACTGCTGTCCTTAGAAGACATCATGGACGTGACTGATGTCCTTAGAAGACATCATGGATGTGACTGCTGTCCATGGAGGCAAGTGTAGCCCTGGTTTCCCAGCTGCTGAGTTAGCATCCTAACCAGCAGCAGGAGGTCTGCAGTGTTTGTTTAAAAGGAGCAGGGCTTGATGTCCCTCATTTAGGACTGCCAGGCACACAAAGGACAGTCCTGGGAAGTAATTATTGAGTGAGGACACAGGCCAGCTTGTTCGTGCTCAGGGACACGTCACCTCGTTGGACGTCAAACACACAAACCTCCTAATTGGTGTTGGCCAAACACTTTTGCAAGGGAAGCTAAGTAGCTGAATGTCCACATTGTCCCGCCTCTCACCTCCAGGACTCAGCAGCACTTTGCACACTCGGCATTGTCACACATCACGTCATAATCACAATCATCAATACATATTCACCACCACTTACACTATATTGCCAAAAGTATTGGGCCACCCATCCAAATGATGAGGATCAGGTGTCCTGCTCACTGATCACAGGTGTATCAAGTCCAGCACTTAGGCCTGGAGACTTTTCTACAAACATTTGTGAAGGAATGTGCCGTGGAACTGTCATAGGAGGCCACCTGGGCAACAAATCCAGTCGAGAAATTTCCTGCTTCCTGAATATTCCAAAGTCAGCTGTCGGCTTTATTATAAGAAAAGTGAAGAGTTTGGGAACAACAGCAACTCAGCCAGCAAGTGGTAGGCCAGGTAAACTGACAGAGAGGTCAGCATAGTGCAAAGACTTTCTGCACAGTCACTTGCTACACAGCTCCAAACTTCATGTTACCTTCCTAGTAGCCCACGTGCAGTACGCAGAGCGCTTCATGGAATGGGTTTCCATGGCCGGGCGGCTTTGTCTAAGTCATACATCACCAAGTCCAATGCAAAGTGTGGGATGCAGTGGTGTAAAGGATATCACCACTGGACTCTAGAGCAGTGGAGACACCTTCTCTGGACCGATGAATCACACTTTTCCATCTGGCAATCTGATGGACCAGTCTGGGTTTGGAGGTTGCCAGGAGAACGCAGCATTTTGGACTGCATTGTGCTGAGTGTGATTTTTGGTGTAGGAGGAATTATGGTATGGGGTTGTTTTTCAGGAGTTGTGCTTGGCCCCTTAGTTCCGGTGAAAAGAAGTTTGAATGCTCCAGGATACCAAAACATTTTAAATAATTCCATGCTCCCAACCTTGTAGGATCATCATAACTTACATACATCATAACTTGTATACATCATAACTATATATACATCGTAACTTTATATATATCATAACTCATATACATCATTACTTCAAAAACATAATTTATACACATCATAACTTTATATGTTTTATAACTTTATGTACATTATAACTTCATATTCAACATAACTTTATACACATCATATTGTTATATACATCATAACTTTATTTACGTTTTTACTTATATACATTATAACTTAAATAAATCATAACGTATATGCATCATTACTTATATCCATCAAACATACACACATCATAACTTGTAAACATCATAACTTGCATTCTTCATAACTTATATGCATCATAACGTGCATACATCATAACATATACATCATAACCTGCATACATTATAACTGACATACATTATAACTTATTTACATCATAACTTGTATACATCATAACTTTATATACATCGTAACGTCATATACATCATAACTGTATGTACGTCTTTACTTATATACATTATAACTTAAATAAATCATGACTTATATGCATCATTACTTATCCGTCAAACATACACACATCATAACCTATATACATCATAACTTATATACATTATAACTTGCATTCTTCATAACTGACATACATCATAACTTATATACATCATAACTTGCATTCTTCATAACTGACATACATCATAACTTGCATACATCATAACATATACATCAAAGCGTGCACACCTTATAACTTATTTACATCATAACTTGATACATCATAACTTTATATACATCGTAACTTCATACACATAACTTTATATACAATATAGCTTCATGCACATCATAACATATACATTGTGTCTGCATGTACATCATAACATATACATCATAACGTTATATGTATTATAACTATGTACATCATAACTTCATGTCTATCATACATGTATATACATCATATATTTATGTTCATCATACCTTCATGTGCATAAAAACCTATATACATCTTAACTTACAAACATCATAACATATGTACATCATGACTTGTATACGTCATAACTTTGTATACATCATAACGTCATATGCATCATAACTCATATACATCATAACTCATATACAACATAACTTTATATACATTTTAGCTTCATATACATCATAACTTAAATACGTAATTACTTCTATACATCATAACTTAGATACGTAATTACTTATATACATCATAACTTAGATACGTAATTACTTATATACATCATAACTTAGATACGTAATTACTTATATACATCAAAACTTACACACATCATAACTTATATACATATGATACGAACATGATATTACATATACAATACAAACATACATACATGATATGAATATACAGTACATGATACACACATACATTCTACAAACATGATCCCCACGTTGTACCACTTATGATACACACATAATGCCACATTTATAGAACATACTGTAGATTATATCATATCATCCATCCATCCATCCATCCATTTTCTACCGCTTATTCCCTTTTGGGATTGCAGGGGGCGCTGGCGCCTATCTCAGCTACAATAGTAAAATATTGAAATTATATCGTATTGTATTGTAATATAGTATAATTTATTGTATTGTGTTGTACTGTTTGCGGGACAAGCGGTAAAAATGCATGGATGTATTTTAATAGAACGTATTGTATTATACTGTATTCCATTAATGAAGTCGGTAGATGCTATAAAGTAGTGGTTGGTTTAGTTTAGTTTATTAAGGATCCCCATTAGTCTACACCGCAGTGGAGACTATTCTTCCTGGGGTCCAGGCAAAAAACATCACACAACCACAGAACAAACGATTAAAATGCAGTACAACATGATCCAATAATAAATTGTCATAATACAAAAATAGCAACAACAAAGAACCAAAAAATACTAATAGATGTTACTTAATAATTTTCATACCAAAGATAAAAATAGCAATATAAAAATAGATATACTGTATATCTATCTGTATACAAAGAACCAATGGCCTAAAACACATTAGTGTACCAAAGACAAACAATAAGTGGTAGATGCTATAAAGTAGTGGTTGGTAGATGTTATGAAGTAGTGGTTGGTAGATGCTATGAAGTAGTGGTTGGTAGATGCTATAAAGTAGTGGTTGGTAGATGCTATAAAGTAGTGGTTGGTAGATGCTATAAAGTAGTGGTTGGTAGATGCTATGAAGTAGTGGTTGGTAGATGCTATGAAGTAGTGGTTGGTAGATGCTATGAAGTAGTGGTTGGTAGATGCTATAAAGTAGTGGTTGGTAGATGCTATGAATTAGTGGTTGGTAGATGCTATAAAGTAGTGGTTGGTAGATGCTATGAAGTAGTGGTTGGTAGATGCTATGAAGTAGTGGTTGGTAGATGCTATAAAGTAGTGGTTGGTAGATGCTATGAAGTAGTGGTTGGTAGATGCTATAAAGTAGTGGTTGGTAGATGCTATGAATTAGTGTTCGGTAGATGCTATGAAGTAGTGGTTGGTAGATGCTGTGAAGTAGTGGTTGGTAGATGCTATAAAGTAGTGGTTGGTAGATGCTATGAAGTAGTGGTCGGTAGATGCTATGAAGTAGTGGTCGGTAGATGCTATGAAGTAGTGGTCGGTAGATGCTATGAAGTAGTGGTCGGTAGATGCTATGAAGTAGTGGTCGGTAGATGCTATGAAGTAGTGGTTGGTAGATGATATGAAGTAGTGGTTGGTAGATGCTATGAAGTAGTGGTTGGTAGATGCTATGAAGTAGTGGTTGGAAGATGCTATGAAGTAGTGGTTGGCAGATGCTATGAAGTAGTGGTCGGTAAATGCTATGAAGTAGTGGTCGGTAGATGCTATGAATTAGTGGTCGGTAGATGCTATGAAGTAGTGGTTGGTAGATGCTCTGAAGTAGTGGTTGGCAGATGCTATGAAGTGGTGTTCGGTAGATGCTATGAAGTAGTGGTTGGTAGATGCTATGAATTAGTGGTTGGTAGATGCTATGAATTAGTCGTCGGTAGATGCTATGAAGTAGTGGTTGGTAGATGCTATGAAGTAGTGGTCGGTAGATGCTATGAAGTAGTGGTTGGTAGATGCTATGAATTAGTCGTCGGTAGATGCTATGAAGTAGTGGATGGTGGATGCTATGAAGTAGTGGTCGGTAGATGCTATGAAGTAGTGGTTGGTAGATGCTATAAAGTAGTGGTTGGTAGATGCTATGAAGTAGTGGTTGGTAGATGCTATGAATTAGTGGTTGGTAGATGCTATGAAGTAGTGGTCGGTAGATGCTATGAAGTAGTGGTTGGTAGATGCTATGAAGTAGTGGTTGGTAGATGCTATGAAGTAGTGGTTGGTAGATGCTATGAATTAGTGGTTGGTAGATGCTATAAAGTAGTGGTTGGTAGATGCTATGAATTAGTGGTTGGTAGATGCTATGAAGTAGTGGTCGGTAGATGCTATGAAGTAGTGGTCGGTAGATGCTATGAAGTAGTGGTCGGTAGATGCTATGAAGTAGTGGTTGGTAGATGCTATGAAGTAGTGGTCGGTAGATGCTATGAAGTAGTGTTTGTCAGAATGTGGCCTAGGAAGCAGAAAAAGATGTGTGCTGGGTGGGAACACGCTGCAGAAGTGTGTCAGGGCCTGTGAGAAAGTAGCACTGGGCACTAATGATGTGTCCTGGCTGCTCCGCGACAACAAAGGCTGATGTCATTTCTCAAGACAATGAGGAGGCCAAAGAATGGGAGACAGGAAAAGTTAATGAGTGGTGTCAGCTCACTCTGCTGCTCTTCTTGCTGACACTCCAGTCCACACTAAACTCTACTCAAAACCATCCTCACAATAAGTCATTTACAATAGTAGTGATAATAACAATAAAAATCATCCAACCATTGCTCAGTGGTCTAGTGCAGTGGTTCTCAACCTTTTTTCAGTCATGTACCCCCTTTGAACATTTTTTGAATTCAAGTACCCCCTAATGCAGGGGTGCCCACACTTTTTCTGCAGGCCAGCTACTTTTCAATTGACCAAATCGAGGAGATCTACCTCATTTATATATATCGTTTATATTTATTTATTTATGAAAGAGAGGTTTTTGTTAACAAGTTAAATGTGTTTAATGATAATACAAGCATGTGTAACACACATAGATGTCTTTCTTTCAGGAAGACAAGAATATAAGTTGGTGTATTACCTGATTCTGATGACTTGCATTGATTGGAATTAGACAGTAGTCATGAGAACGCCCACATTTTTGAATAGAGGAGAAAAAAGTTGTCCTTTCTGTACAATACCACATGAAAGTGGTTGCTTTTTGGCATCTAATTCATCCAGCTTCCATACACTTTACAAGAACAACATTGGCGGCAAATTCCGTAGCTTGATTGATTGACATTCACGGCTTCCGAAGGTCTTGTGAGATGAAGCTGGCTGCTGCCAGATCATATTTACAAAAAGTGACCGAGAGGAAGGCGAGAAACACTTTTTATTTCATTGTGCACACCAGCTTTCCGAGACTCTTATTTTGTTAGCGCAGGCAGCATGAAGCAGGGCTTTTATTGTGAAGATAAGAAATGTGCAGTCGGCCTTTAGAGTTTTGACGGAAGGCACTCACAAGACCTTCAGGTGCTGTGAATGTCAATCAAGTGACGTCTGGGTGAAGATTGATGATCGCTCATTTTTAGGTCTATTTTTTTAAAAGCCTGGCTGGCGATTGACTGACACCCCCTCCGCGGTCGACTGGTAGCTCGCGATCAACGTAATGGGCACCCCTGTTCTAATCACAGCAAAACATTTCTGCTTGAAAAAAAGAGATAAAGAAGTCAAATACAGCACTATTCATCTGTTTCTGATTTATTAAATTGTATAACAGTGCAAAATATTGCTCATTTGTAGTGGTCTTTCTTCAACTATTTGGAAAAAAAGATATAAAAATAACTAAAAACTTGTTGAAAAATAAACAAGTCATTCAATGATAAATGCCGATTTCTCCACATAGAAGTAATCATCAAGTTAAAGTGTCCTCTTTGGGGATTGTAATAGAGATCCATCTGGATTCATCAACTTACTTCTAAACATTTCTTCACAAAAATAGAAATCTTTAACATCAATATTTATGGAACATGTCCACAAAAAATCGAGCTGTCAACACTGAATATTGCATTGTTTTATTTCTTTTCACACTTTATGAACTTACATTCATATTTTGTTGAAGTATTATTCAATAAATATATTTATAAAGGATTTTTGAATTGTTGCTATTTTTTAGAATATTTAAAAAAAATCTCACGTACCCCTTGGCATACCTTCAAGTACCCCCAGGGGTACACGTACCTTCATTTGAGAACCACTGCTCTAGTGGTTAGAGTGTCCGCCCTGAGACGGGTAGGTTGTGAGTTCAAACCCCGGCCGAGTCATACCAAAGACTATAAAAATGGGAGCCATGACCTCCCTGCTTGGCACTCAGCATCAAGGCTTGGAATTGGGGGTTAAATCACCAAAAATGATTCCCAGGCGCGGCCACCTCTGCTGCTCACTGCTCCCCTCACCTCCCAGGGGTTGAACAAGGGGATGGGTCAAATGCAGAGGACACATTTCACCACACCTTGTGTGTGTGTGTGTGTGTGTGTGTGTGTGTGTGTGTGTGTGTGTGTGTGTGTGTGTGTGTGTGTGTGTGTGTGTGTGTGTGTGTGTGTGTGTGTGTGTGTGACGATCATTGCTACTTTAGAGCCCACATAGATGTAGAGCCAGGTAATAATAACAATAATAATCATTAACAATAGTAGTAATAATAATATAATACAGGTGGCTTGTTGTTCAAAGATTTAAGTGAATCAAAAACATCTCTTTGTTGTTTTTTACAAAACAGAGTCATGAAATAAACATCCACGTGATTATCTTGGTCCTCATTGACTTGACACATTTCACTCGCATTCTCTTCAACAAAGAACAATCTTTCAGTTTAATTAAAGTACAAATGTTCAGAGCACTAAACTCTCCACAGTAAAGCTGCGTACATTTGATATGTATAGATACAGTACATATACACACGTGTGTATATATATATATATATATATATATATATATATATATATATATATATATTATATATATATATATATATATATATATATATATATATTAGGACTGCGAATCTTTGGGTGTCCCTCAATTCAATATAGATTTTTGGGGTCACAATTCGATATAATATCGATTTTTTTCGGTTCGGTTCAACGCGATTCCCAATTCAAAAACGATATTTTTCCGATTGAAAAGGATTGTGTATTCATTCAATACATAGATTTCAGCAGGATCTACCCCAGTCTGCTGACATGCTAGCACAGTAGTAGATTTTTGTAAAAAGCTTTTATAATTGTAAAGGACAATGTTTTATCAACTGATTGCAATAATGTCAATTTGTTTGAACTATTAAAGGAAGCAAAAATCAGACTTATTTTATCTTTGTGAAAACATTGGACACAGTGTGTTGTCCAGCTTATGAGATGCCATGCAAGTGTAAGCCACTGTGACACTATTGTTCTTTTTGATTATTTTTATAAATGTCTAATGATAATGTCAATGAGGGATTTTTAATCACTGCTATGCTGGAATCATAACTAATATTGATACTGTTGTTGATAATATTCATTTTTGTTTCATTACTTTTGGTTTGTTCTGTGTGGTGTTTGTGTCTCCTCTCAATTGTTCTGTTTATTGCGGTTTAGTTTTGGAAAAGAAAGCTGGAAAGAAGGCGTCACACCTGGGTGAAGTCTTGTCTGGTTTCAGGTTGTCTTGTCACTTCCTGTTATATTTTGAAAATCTAACTCTCCCTCTTATTTCAGGTTGGGTTCATGGTATCACCTCCATTGCAGTGCTTTTGTGTTGTATTTGTTTGTTTGCTTGTTTGTCTTATTTCCCCCCAGGCTATTAAACAAGTTTGAACATAATTATCCACCTGTTTAACAGAACATTATTATCCTCCTGTTTAATAAAACATCATTATCCTCCTGTTTAACAGAACATCATTATCCTCCTGTTTAACAGAACATCATTATCCTCCTGTTTTACAGACATTACCTTCCTGTTTAATAGGACATTATTATCCTCCTGTTTAACAGAACATCATTACCTTCCTGTTTAACAGAACATTATTACCTTCCTGTTTAACAGAACATTATTACCCTCCTGTTTAACAGAACATTATTACCCACCTGTTTAACAGATCATTATTATCCACCTGTTTAACAGAACATCATTATCCTCCTGTTTAACAGAAATTATTACCTTCCTGTTTAACAGGACATCATTATCCTCCTGTTTAACAGAACATTATTATCTTCCTGTTTAACAGAACATTATTACCCTCCTGTTTAACAGATCATTATTATCCACTTGTTTAACAGAACATTATTATCCTCCTGTTTTACAGACATTATTACCTTCCTGTTTAACAGAACATTATTACCCTCCTGTTTAACAGATCATTATTATCCACTTGTTTAACAGAACATTATTATCCTCCTGTTTTACAGACATTATTACCTTCCTGTTTAACAGAACATTATTATCCACCTGTTTAACAGAACATTATTATGTGAGTGCTTGTCCTGGCTACCTGGCACCTGCAACACATTAACCTTGTAGTAGTCAGTGTTAAACAGGTGGTGCATGAATCATGTAGTAATATGTCTGATACAGGTGGTGCATGAATCATGTAGTAATATGTCTGATACAGGTGGTGCATGAATCATGTAGTAATATATCTGATGCAAGTGGTGCAGGAATCATGTAATAATATGTCTGATTAAGGTGGTGCATGAATCATGTAGTAATAAGTGTTAAACAGGTGGTGCATGAATCCTACAGTAAAATGTCTGATACAGGTGGTGCATGAATCATGTAGTAATAGGTGTTAAACAGGTGGTACATGAATCCTACAGTAAAATGTCTGATACAGGTGGTGCATGAATCATGTAGAAATAGGTGTTAAACAGGTGGTACATGAAACATGAGTAATACGTCTGATACAGGTGGTGCATGAATCATGTAGTACTTCTTCTGATTACATGAACCATGTAATAATAGGTGTTAAACAGGTGGTGCATGAATCATGTAGTAATATGTCTGATACAGGTGGTGCATGAATCATGTAGTAATATGTCTGATACAAGTGGTGCAGGAATCATGTAATAATATGTCTGATACAGGTGGTGCAGGAATCATGTAATAATATGTCTGATACAAGTGGTGCAGGAATCACGTAGTAATATGTCTGATACAGGTGGTGCATGAATCATGTAGTAATAAGTGTTAAACAGGTGGTGCATGAATCGAGTAGTAATATGTCTGATACAGGTGGTGCATGAATCCTGTAGTTATATGTTTGATAATGGTGGTGCATGAATCCTGTAGTAATAGCTGTTATACAGGTGGTACATGAATCCTGTAGTAAAAGGTGTTATACAGGTGGTGTGTGAATCATGTAGTAATAAGTGTGATACAGGTGGTGCATGAATCATGTTGTAACGGGTGCTAAACAGGTGGTGCATGAACCATGTAGTAATTGGTATGATACAGGTGGTGCATAAATCATGTAGTAATAGGTGTCAACTAGATGTTCATCTTGTAAAATTTGTCAAACAGGCGGTGCATGAATCATGAGTAATATGTGTTAAACAGGTGTTGCATGAATCGTGTAGTAATAGGTGTTAAACAGGTGGTGCTTGAATAATGTACTAGGTGTGATATATGCGGTGCATGAATCATGTTGTACTAAGTATTAAATTAATTATATGGTACTACTCGTGATACAGGCGGTGCATGAATCCATCCATTTCTTACCGCTTATTCTCTTTGGGGTCGCTGGAGCCTTTCTCAGCGACAATTGGGTGGAAGGCGGGTACACCCTGGACAAGCTGCCACCTCATCGCAGGGCCAACACAGATAGATAGACAACATTCACACACTAGGGACCATTTAGTGTTGCCAATCAACCTATCCCCAGGTGCATGTCTTTGGAGGTAGGAGGGGCCTATCCCCAGGTGCATGTCTTTGGAGGTGGGAGGGGCCTATCCCCAGCTGCATGTCTTTGGAGGTGGGAGGGGCCTATCCCCAGCTGCATGTCTTTGGGGGTGGGAGGGGCCTATCCCCAGGTTTATGTCTTTGAAGGTGGGAGGGGCCTATCCCCAGCTGCATGTCTTTGGAGGTGGGAGGGGCCTATCCCCAGCTGCATGTCTTTGAGGGTGGGAGGGGCCTTTCTCCAGGTTTATGTCTTTGAAGGTGGGAGGGGCCTATCCCCAGCTGCATGTCTTTGGGGGTGGGAGGGGCCTATCCCCAGGTGTATGTCTTTGGAGGTGGGAGGGGCCTATCCCCAGGTGCATGTCTTTGGAGATGCATGAATCATTTAGTAATATGTCTGCTACAGGTGGTAGTAATAGGTGTTAAACAGGAATAAGACATATAGTAATAGGTGTGATACAGGTGGTGCATAGATCTTGTATTGATAAGTGTTAAATAGGTGGTGCAGGAATCTCTTAGTAATAGGTGTTAAACAGGCGGTGCATGAACCATGAGTAATAGGTATGATACAGGTGGTGCAGGAATCTCTTAGTAATAGGTGTTAAACAGGCGGTGCATGAACCATGAGTAATAGGTGTGGTACAGGTGGTGCATGAACCATGTAGTGATTTGTCTGTTACAGGTGGTGCTTGAATCATATAGTAATAAGTGTTAAACAGGCTGTGAATATATCCTGTAGTCATAGGCTAACAGTACTGATCATGCATGAATCATGTAGTAATAGGTGTTAAACAGGTGGTGCATGAATCATGTAATAGACGTTAAACAGGTGGTGCATGAATCATGTAATAGATGTTAAAAAGGTGGTCCATTAACCATGTAGTAATTGGCAAAATACAGATGGTAAATGAATCATGTAGTAATTGGTATGATACAGGTGGTGCATGAATCATGTTGTAATAGGTATTAAACAGGCGGTGCATGAATGAGTAATAGGTGTGGTACAGGTGGTGCATGAACCATGTTGTGATTTGTCTGTTACAGGTGGTGCTTGAATCATATAGTAATAAGTGTTAAACAGGCTGTGAATTAATCCTGTAGTCATAGGCTAACACTATGAATCATGTAGTAATAGGTGTTGAACAGGTGGTGTGTGTTTAATGTTGTAATAGATGTTAAACAGGCGGTGCATGAATCCTGAGTAATAGGTGTTAAACAGGTGGTGCAGGACCCATGTAGTAATTGATATGATACAGGTGGTGTGTGAATCATGTATTAATAGGTGTTAACCAGGTGGTGCATGAATTATGAGTAACGTGTTAAACAGGTGGTGCATGAACCCTGTAGTAATAGGTGTGATACAGGTGGTGCATGAATCATGTAGTAGTAGGTGTTAAACAGGTGGTGTGTGAATCATGTTCCAAAAGGCACATGATTCTAGTACCACCTGTTACTAAAATATTCATGCACCACCTGTTTAACACCTACCACTACGTGATTCATGCACCATCTGTAACGGACATATTACTACATGATTGGAGCACCGCCTTTTTAACACCTATTACTAGAGGATTTATGCACCACCTGTGTCGGACATTACTACATGATTCATGTAAAACCTGTTTAACACCTATTACTACACGATTAATGCACCACCTGTTTAACACTTATTACATGATTCAAGCATCACCTGTTTTAACACTATTACAACATGATTCATGCACTGTCTGCTTAAACCTATTACGCACAACTCATGCACCACCTGTTTAACACCTATTACTAAAAGATTCATGCACCACCTGTTTAACACCTATTACTAAAAGATTCATGCACCACCTGTTTAACACCTATTACTAAAAGATTCATGCACCACCTGTTTAACACCTATTACTAAGAGATTCATGCACCACCTGTTTAACACCTATTACTAAAAGATTCATGCACCACCTGTTTAACACCTATTACAACATGAATGGCGACTGAGGGATGTCAAATGGAGACTGAGGGCAGTCAAATGGAGACTCGGGGAAGTCAAATGGAGACTGAGGGAAGTCAAATGGAGATGGACGGAAGTCAAACGGAGACTGAGGGAAGTCAATTGGAGACTGGGGGCAGTCAAATGGAGACTCGGGGAAGTCAAATGGAGACTGAGGGCAGTCAAATGGAGACTCGGGGAAGTCAAATGGAGATGGACGGAAGTCAAACGGAGACTGAGGGCAGTCAATTGAGACTGGGCAGTCAAATGGAGACTGAGCGCAGTCAAATGGATACTGGGGGCAGTCAAAGGTAGACTGAGGTTAGTTAAATGGAGACTGAGGGCAGTCAAATGGAGACTGAGGGCAGTCAAAGGGAGACTGAGGTTAGTCAAATGGAGACTGAGGGCAGTCAAATGGAGACTAGGGGCAGTCAAATGGAGACTGGGGGCAGTCAAATGGAGACTGAGGGCAGTCACATGGAGACTGAGGGCAGTCAAATGGATACTGGGGGCAGTCAAATGGAGACTGAGGGCAGTCAAATGGATACTGGGGGCAGTCAAATGGAGACTGGGGGCAGTCAAATGGAGATGGAGGGAAGTCAAATGGAGACTGAGGGCAGTCAAAGGGAGACTGAGGTTAGTTAAATGGAGACTGAGGGCAGTCAAATGGAGACTGAGGGCAGTCAAAGGGAGACTGACGTTAGTCAAATGGAGACTGAGGGCAGTCGAAAGGAGACTGCCAAGTCCTGGTCCTAGTATCCCTGAGAAAAAGAAGTAAAGAATAATCCAAGGAAGAGAAGATGTTTACTTGAAAATATATTCCTCCTTTTATTAGGCGAGGCTATATCAGACATGTTGTGTACAATAAATATCTTCTTGTGTCCTGGAGCTGCTGGCCAGGAGGAGGTAGAAGAAGTCTTCATGGCCAAAAGGATGAAGCGGAAGACCAAGCAGCGTGAGGTGTAATAATTCCACCTGGAAAGTATGGCGTCCTGGTCGTCGGGGGCAACAGAAGTAAATCCCATTTGGCCCAGCAGCTTCCTGCCTCGGATCCAGCCAGAGAAGAAAAATAAAAGCTCTCCTTTCTTCTTCATGTCCATCAAGTCCTCCTGGCTTTGAGTCGGCGAGCCCTCCGTGTCCGCTTGGTGACCGTGGTGAAGTGGAACTCCCCCGGTGGCTCCTCTCGGCCCCTGGGGTGGCGCTTCATGAAGTGCACCTCCTGCTGGAGCTGGCTGGTCCGGGAGCCCTTCTTGGGACGCCCCTTGCGGTTGAAGCCCAGTACCAGCCTCTGTACTTGGCCGACACCAGCGCCGTGTAGTTGTTCTCCAGGAACTCCTCCACGAACACGCACTCCTGCTTCCTGCCGTCGGGCTGCCACACACACCACACACACACACACACACACCTTAGTTCCACATGTCACTGTGGGCGTCACACACCACACACACACACACACACCTTAGTTCCACATGTCACTGTGGGCGTCACACACCACACACACACACACCTTAGTTCCACATGTCACTGTGGGCGTCACACACCACACACACACACACACACCTTAGTTCCACATGTCACTGTGGGCGTCACACACACACACACACACCTTAGTTCCACATGTCACTGTGGGCGTCACACACCACACACACACACACACACACCTTAGTTCCACATGTCACTGTGGGCGTCACACACCACACACACACACACACACACACCTTAGTTCCACATGTCACTGTGGGCGTCACACACCACACACACACACCTTAGTTCCACATGTCACTGTGGGCGTCACACACCACACACACACACACACCTTAGTTCCACATGTCACTGTGGGCGTCACACACCACACACACACACACCTTAGTTCCACATGTCACTGTGGGCGTCACACACCACACACACACACACACACACACCTTAGTTCCACATTTCAATCAAGCATCAAACATGGCAAAACAAGTCCTTCCAGTCATCATCATCATCATCATCATTACCAACATCGTCACCATCATTACCTACTTCACCATCATCTTCATCATCATTTCCATCATCGTCATTACCATCATCGTCATCACCTCCATCATAATAATCAACCACACCATCATCATCCTTACTATCATCATCATAATGATTACCATCATCACCAACAACATCATCGTCACCATAATCAACATCATAATCAACCACACCACCATCATCATCATCATCATCATAATCAACCACACCACCATCATCATCATCCTTACCATCATCTTCATAAAATCATCATCATTACCATCATCATTTCCATCATCGTCATCATCAGTATTGTCACAATCATACAATCATTACCAACATCATCATCACCACTATCCTCATCATCACAGTCATCATTTCCATCACCACCATCATCATCCTTACCATCATCATCATAATGATTACCATCATCATATCATCTTCATAAAATCATCATTCTCATAAAATCATCATCATATCATCTTCATAAAATCATCATCCTCATAACATCATCATCATTATCATCACCAACATCATTACCATCATCATTATTGTCACCATCATTACAAACATTATCCCCACCACCTTCATCATCACCATCATCATTTCCATCACCTCCATTATAATAATCAACCACACCATCATTATCATCCTTACCATCATCTTCATAATGATTACCATCATCATCATCATCACCACCATTATCATAATCAACCACACCGCCATCATCATCCTTACCATCATCATATCATCTTCATAAAATCATCATCCTCATAACATCATCATCATTGCCATCACCAACATCATCATTATCACCATCAATAACATCATCAGCAAAACCATCATCGTCACTAATTACATCATCATCATAACCACCACAGGTATGTGACGATGCCATGAATGTAGAGTCAATGAGTGTCTCCATGGTGACAGCAGGAAGTCCAAACACAAGGCTAGTTCAACTATGACCACCTTGTGTGTGTACTTGTTATTCACTATATACAGTCTGTACTTGTTATTCACTCTATATACAGTCTGTACTTGTTATTCACTCTATATACAGTCTGTACTTGTTATTGACTCTATATACAGTCTGTACTTGTTATTCACTCTATATACAGTCTGTACTTGTTATTCACTCTATATACAGTCTGTACTTGTTATTCACTCTATATACAGTCTGTACTTGTTATTGACTCTATATACAGTCTGTACTTGTTATTCACTCTATATACAGTCTGTACTTGTTATTCACTCTATATACAGTCTGTACTTGTTATTCACTCTATATACAGTCTGTACTTGTTATTCACTCTATATACAGTCTGTACTTGTTATTCATTCTATATACAGTCTGTACTTGTTATTCACTCTATATACAGTCTGTACTTGTTATTCACTATATATACAGTCTGTACTTGTTATTCACTCTATATACAGTCTGTACTTGTTATTCACTCTATATACAGTCTGTACTTGTTATTCACTATATATACAGTCTGTACTTGTTATTCACTCTATATACAGTCTGTACTTGTTATTCACTCTATATACAGTCTGTACTTGTTATTCACTCTATATACAGTCTGTACTTGTTATTCACTCTATATACAGTCTGTACTTGTTATTCACTCTATATACAGTCTGTACTTGTTATTCACTCTATATACAGTCTGTACTTGTTATTCACTCTATATACAGTCTGTACTTGTTATTCACTCTATATACAGTCTGTACTTGTTATTCACTCTATATAGAGTCTTAGTAGATGGAATGGGTACTCGGGTAGTACTAGGTGTAAGGGTCCAATTAGAGAGAAGTGAGCATGAGTGTGTGAGGAGCGATCTCATGTCAGAGGCTTGATTATGTCACGCGTTCGGCGCACTTGTTGCGCGGAGTTGCCACTTCGTGGATGCACACACTACCAGTCAGCAGGATTGCAGGTAAGAATACGTTTTAATATAACAAAAGAACACTGGTGCAAAAAAAGGGGAAAAACAAAGCGCGTGCCAATGCACGGAAAGCTAATGCTAAAAACGTAGCAGGAAACAGAAAACATTAAACGACGCGCCACACGCACGTGAAGCTAAGGTGGAACTTAGCACCAAATAATCCAGGGCACAAGGATACAAAACGTGACGTGTTGCGAAAAGCAAGTAATGGACCGAGGACAAACTAAGGAATCAGGTGGGCTTGAATACACAAATAATTATTAGAAACAGGTGTGTGACAGGAGCCCGTAAGGAGGAACAAAATACGTTGCCATGGTGACTAACATAAACAAGGAAGTGCTCAAACAAGGGTCGGCAGAGTCCAGAAACAAAACATGAACAAAGACATAAAAAGGGCAAAACCATTAACGATCCGAGTCACGGATGGTGACAGATTACGCAACAGCTGACAATCATCAAAAGGCCTTTGTTTGCGGGGCCGCAGGAAAGACAATCCGTGGCCCCCACTGGGATTAAAACTCTCCTTCTGAAATCGGCGTCACACAATCGATGGGAAAAGCGACTCACCCTCCCGACGACTTTGCCCTTGTCGTTCATGCAGATGTAATGTTCGCTCTCCTTGCCTTTGATACGAATATGGCTGCCGAACGTCTCCGTCTCCACCACCAGGAGCGCTAGAGGACACCACAGACACTTAGTTAGTTAGTCCACGCATCAACGCCACTTGGGAAGTCTGCTGGGGGAAACAACAAGAAACGGGAAAAAAAATGGAAGAAAAAAGACAAAAAAGAGAGACAGAAAGAAGACAGACAAAGAAAGAGACAGAAGAAAAAAGACAAAAGAAGAAAAAGACAGAGGAAGAAAACAGAAAGAAAAAAGACAGAAGAAGAAAAGGACAGAAAAAGAAAAAGACAGGAAGTAAACAAAAAGAAAAAGAAGACAGAAGAAAAAAGACAGAAGAAGAAAATGACAGAAAAAGACAAATAAAGAAGACAAAAAGAAAAAGACAGAAGAAGATAAAGAGAGTAAAAGAAAAAGAGAGGAAGAAAACAGAAAGAAAAAGACAGAAGAAAACAGACCTAAAAAGACAGAGGAAGAAGCCCGAAAAACAAAATGACAGAAAAAGAAAAAAGACAGAGGAAGAAAACATAAAGAAAAAGAAAGAAGACAGAAAAAAAGGACAGAAAAAGAAAAAGACAAAAAACAGACAGAAGGAAAAAGAAAAAGACAGAGAAAGAAAAAGAAAGAAGACAGAAAACAAACAGAAAAAGAAAAACAGGAAGAAAACAGAAAGAAAAAAACACAGAGTAAGAAAAGGATAGAAAAACACAGAGGAAGAAAACAAAGAAAAAAGACAGAAGAAGAAAAGGACAGAAAAAGACTGGAAGAAAACAGAAAGAAAAAGACCAAAAAAAATACAGAAGAAAACAGACAGAAAAAGTTCAAGACAGAAGAAAAAAAACCAAAGAAAAAAGTCAAAAGAAGAAAAAAGACTGAAAAAGAAAAGACAATAAAAGAAAAAAGACATGAGTAGAAAGGAAAAAAGAATATCTTAAAAAACAGAAGAATAAAAGTGAAAAAAAGAGTCAGACAAAAGAGAAGTTGTGATTGCATCATCGACAAACTTCAACTCCTCGTGTGTCAAACATACGTCTCCTCATCAACAACTTATAACTAATGACAATACTCTCCAAGAAATAATACTGTAATACTAATGACAATACCTTCCAAGAACACATACTTCAAGTACACCTACACAAGAAACTACTTTCAAATGTACACAGTCATACTTTCAAATGTACACAGTCATACTTTCAAATGTACACAGTCATACTTTCAAATGTACACTGTCATACTCTCAAATGTACACAGTCATACTCTCAAATGTACACAGTCATACTTTCAAATGTACACAGTCATACTTTCAAAAGTACACAGTCATACTTAAAATGTACACAGTCATACTTTCAAATGTACACAGTCATACTCTCAAATGTACACAGTCATACTTTCAAATGTACACAGTCATACTTTCAAAAGTACACAGTCATACTTAAAATGTACACAGTCATACTTTCAAATGTACACAGTCATACTTTCAAAAGTACACAGTCATACTTTCAAAAGTACACAGTCATACTTAAAATGTACACAGTCATACTTTCAAAAGTACACAGTCATACTTTCAAATGTACACAGTCATACTTTCAAATGTACACAGTCATACTTTCAAATGTACACAGTCATACTCTCAAATGTACACAGTCATACTTTCAAATGTACACAGTCATACTTTCAAATGTACACAGTCATACTTTCAAATGTACACAGTCATACTTTCAAATGTACACAGTCATACTTTCAAATGTACACAGTCATACTTTCAAATGTACACAGTCATACTCTCAAATGTACACAGTCATACTCTCAAAAGTACACAGTCATACTTAAAATGTACACAGTCATACTTTTAAAAGTACACAGTCATACTTTCAAATGTACACAGTCATACTTTCAAATGTACACAGTCATACTTTCAAATGTACACAGTCATACTTTCAAATGTACACAGTCATACTTTCAAATGTACACAGTCATACTCTCAAATGTACACAGTCATACTGTCAAATGTACACAGTCATACTTTCAAATGTACACAGTCATACTTTCAAATGTACACAGTCATACTTTCAAAAGTACACAGTCATACTTTCAAATGTACACAGTCATACTTTCAAAAGTACACAGTCATACTTAAAATGTACACAGTCATACTTTCAAAAGTACACAGTCATACTCTCAAATGTACACAGTCATACTTTCAAATGTACACAGTCATACTTTCAAATGTACACAGTCATACTCTCAAATGTACACAGTCATACTTTCAAATGTACACAGTCATACTTTCAAATGTACACAGTCATACTTTCAAAAGTACACAGTCATACTTTCAAATGTACACAGTCATACTTTCAAAAGTACACAGTCATACTTAAAATGTACACAGTCATACTTTCAAAAGTACACAGTCATACTCTCAAATGTACACAGTCATACTTTCAAATGTACACAGTCATACTTTCAAATGTACACAGTCATACTCTCAAATGTACACAGTCATACTTTCAAATGTACACAGTCATACTCTCAAATGTACACAGTCATACTCTCAAAAGTACACAGTCATACTTTCAAATGTACACAGTCATACTTTCAAATGTACACAGTCATACTCTCAAATGTACACAGTCATACTTTCAAATGTACACAGTCATACTCTCAAAAGTACACAGTCATATTCTATACAGCAGCCAGAAGGAGGATTCAATAATAATAAAACACTTTACATTTAGAAAACATGTGAATGAGTTGAGAAATGACCCAAACATTTGAGAAAGTGTAAAACTTTGAACCTTTCTATTCATTGAAAATGGAAATTCCTGGAAATTTGGGGATTACAGGAAAAGTGGGAATTTGTACAAATATTAATACTAGCAGAGTTGTTCAAGTTGTCCAAGCGGTATAGCTCGGTTGGTAGAGTGGCTGTGCCAGCAACTTGAGGGTTGCAGGTTCGATCCCCGCTTCCGACCATCCTAGTTACTGCCGTTGTGTCCTTGGGCAAGACACTTTACCCACCTGCTCCCAGTGCCACCCACACTGCTTTGAATGTAATTTAGATATTGTTTTTAATTATGTAAAGCGCTTTGAGTCACTTGAGAAAAAGCGCTATATAAATATAATTCACTTCACTTCACATATGATTAAGATGGTGTTGGAATTGCTTGCAAAATGTTGACCTGGTAACAGTTTTGAATAAAAAATTGGTATTTCTGAATTCCTGGAATGACAGCAGAAGCGGGAATTTGTAGGAAAAAAATGGATCAATTGTGATGTGCCGACTGGGAGGAATGTCTCGATGCTGGAATTGTTCAAAACACGTGGACTGTGAACACTTTAGTACAAGAAGGTGTTGGCAAAACAGGAATTCTGGGAAATCCTGGAATTTGTGATGAACTTGGAAAATGGTGGTTGGATTGTGGAGGGAGGTTTTGAAGGAGGAAGCAATGGAATCGGGGGAGAAATGTGAAAAGATGTGGATGTTGTGCGGGGCTGAAAAGATGTGGATGTTGTGTTGAAAATATGTGGATGTTGTGCGGGGTTGAAAAGATGTGGATGTTGTGCGGGGCTGAAAAGATGTGGATGTTGTGTTGAAAAGATGTGGATGTTGTGCGGGGTTGAAATGATGTGGATGTTGTGCAGGGTTGAAAAGATGTGGATGTTGTGCGGGGCTGAAAAGATGTGGATGTGCGGGGTTGAAAATATGTCGATGTTGTGTTGAAAAGATGTGAATGTTGTGCGGGGTTGAAAAGATGTGGATGTTGTGCACGGCTGAAAAGATGTGGATGTTGTGCACGGTTGAAAAGGTGTGGATGTTGTGCGGGGTTGAAAAGATGTGGATGTTGTGCGGGGTTGAAAAGATGTGGATGTTGTGCGGGGCTGAAAAGATGTGGATGTTGTGTTGAAAAGATGTGGATGTTGTGCGGGGTTGAAAAGATGTGGATGTTGTGCAGGGTTGAAAAGATGTGGATGTTGTGCGGGGCTGAAAAGATGTGGATGTGCGGGGTTGAAAATATGTCGATGTTGTGTTGAAAAGATGTGAATGTTGTGCGGGGTTGAAAAGATGTGGATATTGTGCGGGGTTGAAAAGATGTGGATGTTGTGCACGGCTGAAAAGATGTGGATGTTGTGCACGGTTGAAAAGGTGTGGATGTTGTGCGGGGTTGAAAAGATGTGGATGTTGTGCACGGCTGAAAAGATGTGGATGTTGTGCACGGTTGAAAAGGTGTGGATGTTGTGCGGGGTTGAAAAGATGTGGATGTTGTGCGGGGTTGAAAAGATGTGGATGTTGTGCGGGGTTGAAAAGATGTGGATGTTGTGCAGGGTTGAAAAGATGTGGATGTTGTGCAGGGTTGAAAAGATGTGGATGTTGTGCAGGGTTGAAAAGATGTGGATGTTGTGCAGGGTTGAAAAGATGTGGATGTTGTGCAGGGTTAAAAAGATGTGGATGTCGTGCGGGGTTGAAAAGATGTGGATGTTGTGCGGGGTTGAAAAGATGTGGATGTTGTGCAGGGTTGAAAAGATGTGGATGTTGTGCAGGGTTGAAAAAATGTGGATGTTGTGCAGGGTTGAAAAGATGTGGATGTTGTGCAGGGTTGAAAAGATGTGGATGTTGTGCGGGGTTGAAAAGATGTGGATGTTGTGCGGGGTTGAAAAGATGTGGATGTTGTGCAGGGTTGAAAAGATGTGGATGTTGTGTTGAAAAGATGTGGATGTTGTGCAGGGTTGAAAAGATGTGGATGTTGTGCAGGGTTGAAAAGATGTGGATGTTGTGCGGGGTTGAAAAGATGTGGATGTTGTGCAGGGTTGAAAAGATGTCGATGTTGTGTTGAAAAGATGTGGATGTTGTGCAGGGTTGAAAAGATGTGGATGTTGTGCGGGGTTGAAAAGATGTGGATGTTGTGCAGGGTTGAAAAGATGTGGATGTTGTGCAGGGTTGAAAAGATGTGGATGTTGTGCAGGGTTGAAAAGATGTGGATGTTGTGCAGGGTTGAAAAGATGTGGATGTTGTGCGGGGTTGAAAAGATGTGGATGTTGTGCGGGGTTGAAAAGATGTGGATGTTGTGCAGGGTTGAAAAGATGTGGATGTTGTGCAGGGTTGAAAAAATGTGGATGTTGTGCAGGGTTGAAAAGATGTGGATGTTGTGCAGGGTTGAAAAGATGTGGATGTTGTGCAGGGTTGAAAAGATGTGGATGTTGTGCGGGGTTGAAAAGATGTGGATGTTGTGCAGGGTTGAAAAGATGTGGATGTTGTGTTGAAAAGATGTGGATGTTGTGCAGGGTTGAAAAGATGTGGATGTTGTGCAGGGTTGAAAAGATGTGGATGTTGTGCAGGGTTGAAAAGATGTGGATGTTGTGCGGGGTTGAAAAGATGTGGATGTTGTGCGGGGTTGAAAAGATGTGGATGTTGTGCGGGGTTGAAAAGATGTGGATGTTGCGCAGGGTTGAAAAGATGTCGATGTTGTGTTGAAAAGATGTGGATGTTGTGCAGGGTTGAAAAGATGTGGATGTTGTGCGGGGTTGAAAAGATGTGGATGTTGTGCGGGGTTGAAAAGATGTGGATGTTGTGCAGGGTTGAAAAGATGTCGATGTTGTGTTGAAAAGATGTGGATGTTGTGCAGGGTTGAAAAGATGTGGATGTTGTGCGGGGTTGAAAAGATGTGGATGTTGTGCAGGGTTGAAAAGATGTAGATGTTGTGCAGGGTTGAAAAGATGTGGATGTTGTGCAGGGTTGAAAAGATGTGGATGTTGTGCAGGGTTGAAAAGATGTGGATGTTGTGCGGGGTTGAAAAGATGTGGATGTTGTGCGGGGTTGAAAAGATGTGGATGTTGTGCAGGGTTGAAAAGATGTGGATGTTGTGCAGGGTTGAAAAAATGTGGATGTTGTGCAGGGTTGAAAAGATGTGGATGTTGTGCAGGGTTGAAAAGATGTGGATGTTGTGCAGGGTTGAAAAGATGTGGATGTTGTGCGGGGTTGAAAAGATGTGGATGTTGTGCAGGGTTGAAAAGATGTGGATGTTGTGTTGAAAAGATGTGGATGTTGTGCAGGGTTGAAAAGATGTGGATGTTGTGCAGGGTTGAAAAGATGTGGATGTTGTGCAGGGTTGAAAAGATGTGGATGTTGTGCGGGGTTGAAAAGATGTGGATGTTGTGCGGGGTTGAAAAGATGTGGATGTTGTGCGGGGTTGAAAAGATGTGGATGTTGCGCAGGGTTGAAAAGATGTGGATGTTGTGTTGAAAAGATGTGGATGTTGTGCAGGGTTGAAAAGATGTGGATGTTGTGCGGGGTTGAAAAGATGTGGATGTTGTGCGGGGTTGAAAAGATGTGGATGTTGTGCAGGGTTGAAAAGATGTCGATGTTGTGTTGAAAAGATGTGGATGTTGTGCAGGGTTGAAAAGATGTGGATGTTGTGCGGGGTTGAAAAGATGTGGATGTTGTGCAGGGTTGAAAAGATGTGGATGTTGTGCAGGGTTGAAAAGATGTGGATGTTGTGCAGGGTTGAAAAGATGTGGATGTTGTGCAGGGTTGAAAAGATGTCGATGTTGTGTTGAAAAGATGTGGATGTTGTGCAGGGTTGAAAAGATGTGGATGTTGTGCGGGGTTGAAAAGATGTGGATGTTGTGCAGGGTTGAAAAGATGTGGATGTTGTGCAGGGTTGAAAAGATGTGGATGTTGTGCAGGGTTGAAAAGATGTGGATGTTGTGCAGGGTTGAAAAGATGTGGATGTTGTGCGGGGTTGAAAAGATGTGGATGTTGTGCGGGGTTGAAAAGATGTGGATGTTGTGTTGAAAAGATGTGGATGTTGTGCAGGGTTGAAAAGATGTGGATGTTGTGCGGGGTTGAAAAGATGTGGATGTTGTGCGGGGTTGAAAAATGGTTCATTCTTTTTCAATGTCCAAGAATTCTGGGTAATCTGGGATTCATGCCAGACAGTTGTTGTTTATTTTATGAGTTTATGACTTTCAGTTCAGCCAAACATTTTGATACGTGAACGATTGGATAAAAAGAGGAAGGTGTCTTAAGTTGTGGGGCAGAATGATAATCATAAGAATACATGATAGTTGGTGTAGAACATTCAACATATCAAAACAAGATCTTAACATAACATTAACACAACATACTAACAAAACATATTCAACATATTAACATAACATATTCAAGATATCAAAACAACATATTCAACATATTCAATATATTAACAGAACATATTCGGTGTATTAACATAAAATCCATCCATCCATCCATTTTCTGCCGCTTATTCCCTTTTGAGGTCACATGGGGCGCTGGTGCCTATCTCAGCTACAATCGGGCGGAAGGCGGGGTACACCCTGGACAAGTCGCCACCTCATCACAGGGCCAACACAGATAGACAGACAACATTCACACATTAGGGACCATTTAGTGTTGCCAATCAACCTATCCCCAGGTGCATGTCTTTGGAGGTGGGAGGGGCCTATCCCCAGGTGCATGTCTTTGGAGGTGGGAGGGGCCTATTCCCGGGTGCATGTCTTTGGAGGTGGGAGGGGCCTATCCCCGGGTGCATGTCTTTGGAGGTGGGAGGGGCCTATCCCCAGGTGCATGTCTTTGGAGGTGGGAGGGGCCTATCCCCAGGTGCATGTCTTTGGAGGTGGGAGGGGCCTATCCCCGGGTCCATGTCTTTGGAGGTGGGAGGGGCCTATCCCCAGGTGCATGTCTTTGGAGGTGGGAGGGGCCTATCCCCAGCTGCATGTCTTTGGAGGTGGGAGGGGCCTATCCCCAGGTGCATGTCTTTGGAGGTGGGAGGGGCCTATCCCCGGGTGCATGTCTTTGGAGGTGGGAGGGGCCTATCCCCGGGTGCATGTCTTTGGAGGTGGGAGGGGCCTATCCCCAGCTGCATGTCCTTGGAGGTGGGAGGGGCCTATCCCCAGGTGCATGTCTTTGGAGGTGGGAGGGGCCTATCCCCAGCTGCATGTCTTTGGAGGTGGGAGGGGCCTATCTCCAGGTGCATGTCTTTGGAGGTGGGAGGGGCCTATCCCCAGGTGCATGTCTTTGGAGGTGGGAGGGGCCTATCCCCGGGTGCATGTCTTTGGAGGTGGGAGGGGCCTATCCCCGGGTGCATGTCTTTGGAGGTGGGAGGGGCCTATCCCCAGGTGCATGTCTTTGGAGGTGGGAGGGGCCTATACCCAGGTGCATGTCTTTGGAGGTGGGAGGGGCCTATCCCCAGGTGCATGTCTTTGGAGGTGGGAGGGGCCTATCCCCAGGTGCATGTCTTTGGAGGTGGGAGGGGCCTATCCCCAGGTGCATGTCTTTGGAGGTGGGAGGGGCCTATCCCCAGGTGCATGTCTTTGGAGGTGGTAGGAAGCTGGAGTAGAACCCACACATTCACGGGGAGAACATGCAAACTCCACACAGAAAGATCCCGAGCCCGGGATTGAACCCAGGACTACTCAGGTCCTTCGTATTGTGAGGCAGACGCACTAACCCCTCTACCACCGTGAAGCCCTTAACATAACGTGTTCAAGATATTAACATAACATATTCGATATATTAACATAACACATTTGATAAATTAACATAACATAAAACATAACATGTTCAACTTATTGACATTACATATTCAATATATTAACATAACATATGAAGGACAAGCGGTAGAAAATGGAAGGATGGATATTCAACATATTAACATAACATATATACCATATCAAAACAACATATTTTCATAAACATATTCAAGATATCAAAAATCATATTTGATATCTAAGTGTATTACAGGACCAGAGAAGCTAATCTTAGGGAGCTAACTGGCAACTAGCCTAGTAGACACCTAGCACATGCTAATAGAACTAGCACTAGCTACGTCAACATAGTTGTACACGTGGGCTCCAATGACACGAGACTGCAGAGAGGAATATAGCTAGGACCAGAAAGATGTCCAGGCAGGAAGTACTTGTCTCTGATGATGAGACAGATGAGAACGATGGAGTAGAAGGTGAGATGAGGAGGGTTGAGAAGAAGAGGAGACTAGAGTGATGGAGTAGAAGGTGAGATGAGATGAGATGAGATTGTCCCATACCATACTTGCCCCCATCATCTCCGTTGGCGTTGACCTTCTTGCCCTGGATCTGGACGTGCTTGCCCGTGGTCCTGCTGTACAGCTGGTATATGCGCACCTGTTTGCGGCTCAGGTCGTCAGGGTGCCTGGTGTGGTTCTCGATGTAGAACCTGAAGTCAGCCGAGCTCTGCCGGGACTCCTGGAAGCACACTTAGCATCTCAGGCGCAGCCATTTTTATTCACCTGCAGAGATGTGACACTAGCAACTACACACCTGAAGCTGCACTAGCAACTACACAGCTGGAGCTGCACTAGCAACTACACACCTGAAGCTGCGCTAGCAACTACACAGCTGGAGCTGCACTAGCAACTACACAGCTGGAGCTGCACTAGCAACTACACACCTGAAGCTGCACTAGCAACTACACACCTGAAGCTGCACTAGCAACTACACAGCTGGAGCTGCACTAGCAACTACACAGCTGGAGCTGCACTAGCAACTATACACCTGAAGCTGCACTAGCAACTACACACCTGAAGCTGCACTAGCAACTACACAGCTGGAGCTGCACTAGCAACTATACACCTGAAGCTGCACTAGCAACTACACACCTGAAGCTGCACTAGCAACTACAGAGCTGGAGCTGCACTAGCAACTACACAGCTGGAGCTGCACTAGCAACTATACACCTGAAGCTGCTCTAGCAACTACACACCTGAAGCTGCACTAGCAACCACAGAGCTGGAGCTGCACTAGCAACTACACAGCTGGAGCTGCACTAGCAACTATACACCTGAAGCTGCACTAGCAACTACACACCTGAAGCTGCACTAGCAACTACACAGCTGGAGCTGCACTAGCAACTATACACCTGAAGCTGCACTAGCAACTACACACCTGAAGCTGCACTAGCAACTACACACCTGAAGCTGCACTAGCAACTATACAGCTGAAGCTGCACCAGCAACTACACACCTGAAGCTGCACTAGCAACTACACACCTGAAGCTGCACTAGCAACTATACACTTGAAGCTGCATTAGCAACTACACACCTGAAGCTGCATTAGCAACTACACACCTGAAGCTGCACTAGCAACTATACAGCTGAAGCTGCACTAGCAACTACACACCTGAAGCTGCCCTAGCAACTACACACCTGAAGATGCACTAGCAACTATACACCTGACACTGCACTAGCAACTACACACCTGAAGCTGCACTAGCAACTAAACTGCTGAAACTGCACTAGCAACTAACTATACAGAAGCTGCACTAGCAACTAACTATACAGCTGAAGCTGCACTAGCAACTAACCATACAGCTGAAGCTGCACTAGCAACTAACTATACAGCTGAAGCTGCACTAGCAACTAACTATGCAGCTGAAGCTGCACTAGCAACTAACTATACAGCTGAAGCTGCACTAGCAACTAACTATACAGCTGAAGCTGCACTAGCAACTAACTCTACAGCTGAAGCTGCACTAGCAACTAACTATACAGCTGAAGCTGCACTAGCAAGTAGGAAACATCTGGCCCAGCACACCAAGGCAACATGAATTAGCAAAGCGCGCTAAGGTGCGGCGAAGGGGGCGTGGCCTTGTGGTCCAAGCCACAAGAGTTTACGAGTCACCTTAGACCTGCCGTCAAAATGAGGAAATTGCCAGAAAGCGAGGGCGAGACAAAAGGTCTACTTTGAACAGCCCGGGAATCTGCCGCTTCCACACCTGCACGTCAGCGCTAATTACAGGTCATGGCGGCTCTCAGGTGGCTAATTATAGCCCCCGCCCCCAATTAATGACATTCACAGAAAAGCACGACAACAAATTCTCAAAACTCACTGGGGGGAGGTCACGCAGTGCTGGGCTCCGCCCCCTTTCACACTGCACACACCTGGTGAGTGTTGCTAGTAGCAGGTAACCTAGTGTCCTTCTTTACTAATTGTACTTCCTTGTTTACTAATATAGTTTCCTTGTTTACTAATCTAGTGTCCTTGTTTACTAATCTACTATCCTTGTTTACTAATTGTACGTTCTTGTTTACTAATCTAGTGTCCTTGTTTACTAATCTACTTTCCTTGTTTACTAATATAGTTTCCTTGTTTACTAATCTAGTGTCCTTGTTTACTAATCTACTATCCTTGTTTACTAATTGTACGTTCTTTTCTACTAATCTAGTGTCCTTGTTTACTAATTGTACGTCCTTGTTTACTAATCTACTTTCCTTGTTTACTAATATAGTTTCCTTGTTTACTAATCTAGTGTCCTTGTTTACTAATCTACTATCCTTGTTTACTAATTGTACGTTCTTGTTTACTAATCTAGTGTCCTTGTTTACTAATCTACTTTCCTTGTTTACTAATATAGTTTCCTTGTTTACTAATCTAGTGTCCTTGTTTACTAATCTACTATCCTTGTTTACTAATTGTACGTTCTTTTCTACTAATCTAGTGTCCTTGTTTACTAATTGTACGTCCTTGTTTACTAATCTACTTTCCTTGTTTACTAATCTACTTTCCTTGTTTACTAATCTAGTGTCCTTGTTTACTAATCTACTTTCCTTGTTTACTAATCTAGTGTCCTTGTTTACTAATTGTACGTCCTTGTTTACTAATCTACTTTCCTTGTTTGCTAATCTAGTGTCCTTGTTTACTAATCTACTTTCCTTGTTTACTAATCTAGTGTCCTTGTTTACTAATTGTACATCCTTGTTTGCTAATGTACTTTCCTTGTTTACTAATCTAGTGTCCTTGTTTACTAATCTAGTGTCCTTCTTTACTAATCTACTTTCCTTGTTTACTAATCTAGTGTCCTTGTTTACTAATTGTACATCCTTGTTTGCTAATGTACTTTCCTTGTTTACTAATCTAGTGTCCTTGTTTACTAATCTAGTGTCCTTCTTTACTAATCTACTTTCCTTGTTTACTAATCTAGTGTCCTTGTTTACTAATTGTACATCCTTGTTTGCTAATGTACTTTCCTTGTTTACTAATCTAGTGTCCTTGTTTACTAATCTAGTGTCCTTGTTTGCTAATCTACTTTCCTTGTTTACTAATCTAGTGTCCTTGTTTACTAATTGTACATCCTTGTTTGCTAATGTACTTTCCTTGTTTACTAATCTAGTGTCCTTGTTTACTAATCTAGTGTCCTTGTTTGCTAATCTACTTTCCTTGTTTACTAATCTAGTGTCCTTGTTTACTAATTGTACGTCGTTGTTTACTAATCGACTTTCCCTGTTTGCTAATCTTGTTTCCTTGTTTACTAATCTTGCTTCCTTGTTTATAAATTATGCGTCCTTGTTTACTAATCTAGACTCCCTGTTTACTAATTTTACGTCCTTGTTTACTAATCTACTTTCCTTGTTTACTGATCTAGTGTCCTTGTTTACTAATTGTACGTCGATGTTTACTAATATACTTTTCTTGTTTACTAATCTAGTGTCCTTTTTTACTAATTGTACGTCGATGTTTACTAATCGACTTTCCTTGTTTGCTAATCTTGTTTCCTTGTTTGCTAATCTTGTTTCCTTGTTTACTAATCTTGCTTCCTTGTTCATAAATTATGCGTCCTTGTTTACTAATCTAGTGTCCTTGTTTACTAATGTAGTTTCTTTGTTTACTAAAAGTGCGCCCTTTTTTACTAATCTAGTTTCCTTTTTTAATAATCTTGCTTTTTTATTCGCTAGTTACCTTGTTTACTAACCTTGCTTCCTTGTTTACTCATCTAGTTTCCTTGTTTACTAATCTTGCTTCCTTATCCCCTAGTTTCCTTGTTTACTAATTTGCTTCCTTGTTTAAGATTCTATTTTCCTTGTTTACTATTCTAGCTTTCTTATTTGCTAATCTTGCTTCCTTGTTTACTAGTCTTGCATCACTGTTACTAATATTTCTTCCTTCTTTACTAATATTTCTCCCTTCTTTACTAATCTAGTTTCCTCGTTTACTAATCTTGCTTCTTTGTTTACTAATGGTGCTTCCTTATTCCCTATTTTCCTTGATTACTAGTCTTGCTTCCTTGTTTACTACTCTAGTTTCCCTGTTTACTAATATTGCTTCCTTATTTGCTAATCTAGTTTCTTTGTTTACTAATCTAGTTTCCTGGTGCACTAATTGTGCGTCCTTGTTGACTAATCTTGCTTCCTTGTTTACTAATCAAGTTTTCTTTTTTACTAATCTTGTTCTTTGTTTACTAATTGTGCTTCCTTGTTTGCTACTCTAGTTTCCTTGTTTACTGTTCTTGCTTCCTTGTTTACTATATTAACACTCCTTCATATGTGTGGTATACAAACACTAACTTATATATGTCATACGTATAACATTACTTTATCTGCGATGAGGTGGCGACTTGTCCAGGGTGTACGCCGCCTTCCGCCCGATTGTAGCTGAGATAGGCGCCAGCGCACTTGCGACCTCAAAAGGGAATAAGCGGTAGAAAATGGATGGATAGAACATTACTTTATAGATGTGGTATATAAACACTACATCATATATATGTGTCATATAACACTACTTTATTTATGTGGTTTATAAACACTACATCATATATATGTGTCATATAACACTACTTTATTTATGTGGTTTATAAACACTACCTTTTGTATGTGGTATATAAACAGTTCTTTATATATGCGGACCCCGAATGGGACAAGTGGTAGAAAATGGATGGATGGATATACAAACACTACATTATATATGTGGTATATAAACACGACTTTATTTATGTGGTACATAATCACTGACTTATATATGTGGTATACACCACTACTTTATTTATGCAGTATACAAACACTAGCTTATATACAGTATGTGGTATATAATCACTAACATATACTGTATATGTGGTATATAAACACTACATTATATATGGGGTATATAAACACTACTTTATTTATTTGGTACATAACACTACTTTATATATGTGGTATATAAACATTACATTATATATGGGGTATATAAAAACTACATTATATGTTTAGTATATAACATATATATGTGGTATATAAAGACTACTTTATATATGTGGTATATAAAGACTACTTTATATATGTGGTATATAAACACTACTTTATATATGTGGTATATAAAGACTACTTTATATATGTGGTATATAAAGACTACTTTATATATGTGGTATATAAAGACTACTTTATATATGTGGTATATAAAGACTACTTTATATATGTGGTATATAAAGACTACTTTATATATGTGGTATATAAAGACTACTTTATATATGTGGTATATAAAGACTACTTTATATATGTGGTATATAAAGACTACTTTATATATGTGGTATATAAAGACTACTTTATATATGTGGTATATAAAATCCATGTGAATGATTTCATCAGCAAGATGTCACTGCTGCTCACAACTTGACTTCCTTGGACACTCACAAGGATTTATAGGAGAAAAAAAGATTGTTGGCACATCATGTGAGAACTCCACAAATGAAACATGAATGTCTGAAAGAGAAAGTTGGACTTCTCGGTGCATGGTTAAGTAACATGTACACATAACCAACTGTGATCGTGACGCTAATGAGAAAAAGGATAAGTTGGTTTGCAGTTGATTTCCTGCTACAGTATTAGTCTATCTACAATTCATGTTGTTATTATGTGTGGTGTTGATATTTCAGCTGCAGATGTTGTTCAGCAATGTCAAGATTGTATACGCTGCTGAGATGTCTTCATCTACTTTAGTCATATGTTCTTCATGCTAACAACTAGCACCAAAGATGCTAAATGTGCTCATCTGTGTAGAATAAAACAATTAAGACTTTCCTGCACAACAACAACTAACTTTTTGTTTGTTATGGAAAAGGACAACAAAAATAGTGTGTATTGGACCAACAATCCCAATATTTATTACTTGAACTTAACATGAGTTAGTTTGTTTGCACCAGCAGGTCCTCTAGTTATATTTAGGCATAGCAACCACTAAAGGATACAAACTAATGACCTTTCTTTATGTTTACTTCTGCTCTCTAACACTACTAACTATACAACAACTGGATTGCATCACAGAATGTTTCTCACACTAATCAAATGTTCACGCAAAAATGTTACAAAGTGATCACTGCAGACACCAGCATGGTCACATTATATTCCACAAGATGATGAAAGTAATATTTTTAAGAAAATGTTGAATGTGTACTGACGATAATAATATGAACAAATGTATTGATGATGATGATAATAATATGAAAAAGTGTACTGATGATAATAATAGGAACGAGTGTACTGATGATTATAATAATATGAACAAGTGTATTAATGATGATAAAAATATGAACAAGTGTACTGATGATGATAATAATAGGAACAAGTGTACTGATGATGATAATAATAGGAAAGAGTGTACTGATAATAATAATAATATGGACAAGTGTACTGATGATAATAATAGGAACGAATGTACCGATTATTATAATAATATGAACAAGTGTATTAATGATGATAAAAATATGATCAAGTGTACTGATGATGATAATAATATGAACAAGTGTACTGATGATGATAACAATAGGAACGAGTGCACTGATAATAATAATAATAATATGAACAAGTGTACTGATAATAATAATAATAATGATACTATGAACAAGTGTACTGATGATGATAACAATAGGAACGAGTGCACTGATAATAATAATACTATGAACAAGTGTACTGATGATAATAATAATATGAATAACTGTACTAAAGACGATTATAATATATACAAGTGTACAGGCGGTGATAATAACATGAAGACATGTGGTGATGATGCTATTAATAACGCGGTGCACTAATGATAAGAGGGTGTGTGAGTGTGAGGAGAAGAAAGGAGTCAATTAGTGGCAGCAGACGCCTGCAAATGGTTGCAGTTCAAAGTGAGCCTCATAAAACACAACAAGAGTTCAGCTTTCAAAGAAGAACTTTTCACCTCCCAGCTTCAGAAATCTGTCACCTTGTTGTTGTAAAACTCTAATTGAAGCTCACATTCCTTCATCTTCTACTCATTTGTGGATTCTTCCTACTTGATGCTCTTTGCACTTTGCAACTCGTGTCTGTGATGTCATCGTCTTTCCTGCTAATTCAACATTTTATGATGTAGTCCTACTACTTTATGCTCATCTGCACCTTCACAGTCATTTTCATATATATATGTTTTCATCAAAACAGGAAGTCATTTTGTCATTGTTATCCTGCCAATTAAACATGTATTCATCTGTATTTCATTTACTAGCACATTGATGTGTTCTTCATACTTTATGCTCCTCTCAAATTAAGCTCAAATCGTGCCAAAATTCTTCCATCCATCCATCCATTTCCTACCGCTTATTCCCTTTTGGGGTGGCGCTGGCGCCTATCTCAGCTACAATTGGGTGGAAGGTGGCGTACACCCTGGACAAGTCGCCACTCATTGCAGGGCCAGCACAGATAGACAGACAACATTCGCACTCACGTTCTTCCATCCATCCATTTTCTACCGCTTATTCCCTTTTGGGGTCACGGGGGGCGCTGGCGCCTATCTCAGCTACAATCGTTCTTATTTCTTCAAATATATTTTTCAATCGAGCAAAAGTCAATAATGTCTGTGATGTCATCGTTATCCTGACAACAATCATTCTTTCATCAGACATATATTCTTTGGACTCATATTTGGTGCATACTTTTCATTCGAACAGGAACGCATGTCTGTGACGTCATCGTTTATCAAATGGACGCGCACGTCTAGTTTTAGATATTTTGCTCTGCACTTTGTGGCTTGGAACATTATTATTAGGATGAAATATTATTATCATCATGGCAATAAAGTGCATTTGATGCTATTTCAAGGCGGGGTTTTCATGCGTCAAATGAAGGCAAAAGAGAGCGACGCATGCGTGACCTCACCTGTATTTGAAAGTAGAGCACCAGGAAATGGAAACACCTGGAAGGAAAGACGCAGAGGAACGGATGAGTCACAAGTTGAAGGCTTTTGGCGACTTCTGTTGGAAAGAATGCAGAAGGTTGGCTCGCTGGGAAGGAGGACTTACAGGTAGAAGAACCTGGAGGGCAGCGGCGACATCTTGATGGCGCACACAAATACACCTGCGCACGCCGATGGAGGGTGGGGGGGGGGGGGGGGGATGGGGGCAAGAAGACGGCAAGAAGAGGAGGAAAAAAAAGAAGCAGAAGAGGAAGGTCGAGCCCACCTTCCTTCTACTCCCCTGCGGAGCTCAGTGCGCCTTTTACGCACAGAGTTCCGAGCAGGAGCCGCCGGGGGTGGAAGAGTCCCAGCTTGGGGGCCACCAGAGGCCACATGAGGGAGGGTCTTCCTTCTTCCAACTCGGATCCAATGTCCTCAGCAAAACGGAGCAAATCCCGCGATCACAAAGTCCCAAAGTGAAAGTTGGGAGTGGAAGAGCCCGAAGTTCCCATGGCTGCGAGGAAAGCCGACGTCGAGCATCCACGCGCCTTCTGGCTTCTCGCGGCTTCTCGCCTCCTGGTGCGCCCGCAAGCTTTTTGCTGCCAGTGGAGGAAACATGTCTGCACCTGAGAGGACATCATTGGACCAGCGGCCTGAGAGGAGGGTTCATGGAGCGCACGCATTTCAACACAACTCCTGCAGCTCCACATACACATCACACCTCCAATAATCCTCCTTTTACATACATTTACGTTTGATTGATTGATTGATACTTGTATTAGTAGATTGCACAGTACAGTACATATTGCCTACAATTGAGCACTAAATGGTAACACCCCAATAAGTAGTTTAAGTCGGGCTCCACCTTCATCAAATCACAGTACAAATATATACTATCAACATAATACAGTCATCACACAAGTTCATCATCAGACTATATACATTGTATTATTTACATTCCGGGGAGGTGGGATGTGGAGGTATATATATATAGTTGCCTGGAGGTGTTGTTTTAGAGCGGTTTTGAAGGAGGATAAAGATGCACTTACTTTTATACCTGTTGGGAGTGCATTCCACATTGATGTGGCATAGAAAGAGAATGACTTAAGACCTTTGTTAGATGGGAATCTGGGTTTAACGTGGTTTGTGGAGCTCCCCCTGGTGTTGTGGTTATGGCGGTCATTTACGTTAAGGAAGTAGTTTGACATGTACTTGGGTATCAAGGAGATGTAGTGGATTTTATAGACTAGGCTCAGTGCAAGTTGTCTATATATATATATATATATATATATATATATATATACTGTACATATTTGTATATACATGTGTGTATATGTATAAATAGACATATATATACTGTACATATATGTGTACATACATACATACTCCTCATAATCCTGTACAAATCATTTTACATACACACACACACACACATATATATATATATATATATATATATATATATATACCGTACATATATGTGTAAATATTGATACATACTTCTCATAATCCTGTACTAATCATCCTTTTACATACACACACACACACACATATATATATACACATCAATCAATCAATCAATGTTTATTTATATAGCCCCAAATCACAAATGTCTCAAAGGACTGCACAAATCATTACGACTACAACATCCTCGAAGAACCCACAAAAGGGCAAAGAAAACTCACACCCAGTGGGCAGGGAGAATTCACATCCAGTGGGACGCCAGTGACAATGCTGACTATGAGAAACCTTGGAGAGGACCTCAGATGTGGGCAACCCCCCCACCCCCCTCTCTAGGGGACCGAAAGCAATGAATGTCGAGCGAGTCTAGCATGATACTGTGAAAGTTCAATCCATAGTGGCTCCGACACAGCCGCGAGAGTTCAGTTCAAGCGGATCCAAGACAGCAATGAGAGTCCCGCCCACAGGAAACCATCTCAAGCGGAGGCGGATAAGCAGCGTAGAGATGTCCCCAACCCATACAGGCGAGTGGTCCATCCTGGGTCCCGACGAGCGGTCCATCCTGGGTCTCAACTCTGGACAGCCAGTACTTCATCCATGGTCATCGGACCGGACCCCCTCCACAAGGGAGGGGGGACATAGGAGAAAAAAGAAAAGAAGCGGCAGATCAACTGGTCTAAAAAGGAGGTCTATTTAAAGGCTAGAGTATGCAGATGAGTTTTAAGGTGAGACTTAAATGCTTCTACTGAGGTGGCATCTCGAACTGTTACCGGAGGGCATTCCAGAGTACTGGAGCCCGAACGGAAAACGCTCTATAGCCCGCAGACTTTTTTTGGGCTCTAGAAATCACTAATAAGCCGGAGTCTTTTGAACGCAGATTTCTTGCCGGGACATATGGTACAATACAATCGGCAAGATAGGATGGAGCTAGACCGTGTAGTATTTTATACGTAAGTAGTAAAACCTTAAAGTCACATCTTAAGTGCACAGGAAGCCAGTGCAGGTGAGCCAGTATGTGTATATATGTATGTATATATGTATATAAAGGTATATATAGTATAGGTGTATATGTATGTATATATGTATATAAAGGTATAGACAGTATAGGTATATATGTATGTATATATGTATATAAAGGTATATACAGTATAGGTATATATGTATGTATATATGTAAATAACGGTATATACAGTATAGGTATATATGTATGTATATAAAGGTATATACAGTATAGGTATATATGTATGTATATAAATGTATATACAGTATAGGTATATATGTATGTATATATGTATATAAAGGTATATACAGTATAGGTATATATGTATGTATATATGTATATAAAGGTATATACAGTATAGGTATATATGTATATAAAGGTATATACAGTATAGGTATATATGTATGTATATATGTATATAAAGGTATATACAGTATAGGTATATATGTATATAAAGGTATATACAGTATAGGTATATATGTATGTATATAAAGGTATATACAGTATAGGTATATATGTATGTATATAAAGGTATATACAGTATATATGTATGTATATATGTATATAAAGGTATATACAGTATAGGCGTAATATGATCAAACTTTCTTGTTCTTGTCAAAAGTCTAGCAGCCACATTTTGTACCAACTGTAATCTTTTAATGCTAGACATGGGGAGACCCCAAAATAATACGTTACAGTAATCGAGGCGAGACGTAACAAACTCATGGATAATGATCTCGGCGTCTTTAGTGGACAAAATGGAGCTAATTTTAGCGATATTACGGAGATGAAAGAAGGCCGTTTTAGTAACGCTTTTAATGTGTGCCTCAAAGGAGAGAGTTGGGTCGAAGATAATACCCAGATTCTTTAGCGAGTCACCTTGTTCTATTATTTGGTTGTCAAATGTTAAAGTTGTATTATTAAATAGAGGTCGGTGTCTAGCAGGACCGATAATCAGCATTTCCATTTTTGGGGCGTTAAGTTGCAAAAAATTAGCGGACATCCATTGTTTAATTTCATTAAGACACGCCTCCAGCTGACTACAATCCGGCGTGTTGGTCAGCATTAAGACACGCCTCCAGCTGACTACAATCCGGCGTGTTGGTCAGCTTTAGGGGCATGTAGAGTTGGGTGTCATCAGCATAGCAGTGAAAGCTAACACCGTATTTGCGTATGATGTCACCTAGCAGCAGCATGTAGATGATTTATTATTACATTTAGATACAATTATTTATTTCGATTGTATTTCATATTATTGAATAATTAATGTATAATTTATAAATATGTGTATGGATGTATAATTTATGATGAATGTATATATTTCTAAAATAAATTATCAATCGAATTCAAGTGCAAATATAACTTGTGTTAGTTTTGATTTCAATCGTGTTCAATAAATATAGTGCTGAAATGTATTTTTTAAAATATAAATAAATAAATAAGTAAAATGTAATTAATAATTTAGTAAATTTGATAATAAATAATGTAGGATCAATATTTATATATACAATTCTTAAATAAAGTATCAATTGAATCAAAGTGCAAATATGAGTCGACTTAGTTTTCATTTTAACCGTATTCAATAATAAAGGGCTGAAATTTATGAATTATAAATTAATTATTCAATAATATGAAATACAATCAAAATAAATAATTGTATCTAAATATAATAATAAATCATTTACGATATATATGGTTCTTCAATAAACCATCAATGAAATTAAAGTGCAAATATTATTGACCTTAATTGTGATTAAAAGAAGTACTATAAAATAAATATATGTTAATCAATTGAATAAATAATAATGAATAATTGCAACCAAATTTAATAATACAATATTTATAATCTAAATGTTTCTTAAATAAATTTGCAATAAAATTAAGTAGCAAATGTAAATATAGCCTCACTAATTTAGTCATAATTTTTGCGCTCAATAATCTGACTTTTCTTCTGTCTGTTTGATGTCGTCATTACTGCCACAAGTGGTGTAAAAGTGTATTACAACTGACAAAACAGCTACTTCTTTACGTTCCTGCAGGGGGCACTCACGGCCCAGAAACTGCCCAAGCCACAAGATGTAAACAAACTTACAACGTCATAACACATGTAAACAAATGTTTATTCAACTCACAACGTCATAACAAATGTTTATTCAACTCACAACGTCATAACACATGTAAACAAATGTTTATTCAACTCACAACGTCATAACAAATGTTTATTCAACTCACGTCATAACAAATGTTTATTCAACTCACAACGTCATAACACATGTAAACAAATGTTTATTCAACTCACAACGTCATAACAAATGTTTATTCAACTCACAACGTCATAACACATGTAAACAAATGTTTATTCAACTCACAACGTCATAACAAATGTTTATTCAACTCACAACGTCATAACACATGTAAACAAATGTTTATTCAACTCACAACGTCATAACAAATGTTTATTCAACTCACAACGTCATAACACATGTAAACAAATGTTTATTCAACTCACAACGTCATAACAAATGTTTATTCAACTCACAACGTCATAACACATGTAAACAAATGTTTATTCAACTCACAACGTCATAACACATGTAAACAAATGTTTATTCAACTCACAACGTCATAACAAATGTTTATTCAACTCACAACGTCATAACACATGTAAACAAATGTTTATTCAACTCACAACGTCATAACAAATGTTTATTCAACTCACAACGTCATAACACATGTAAACAAATGTTTATTCAACTCACAACGTCATAACAAATGTTTATTCAACTCACAACGTCATAACACATGTAAACAAATGTTTATTCAACTCACAACGTCATAACAAATGTTTATTCAACTCACAACGTCATAACACATGTAAACAAATGTTTATTCAACTCACAACGTCATAACACATGTAAACAAATGTTTATTCAACTCACAACGTCATAACAAATGTTTATTCAACTCACAACGTCATAACACATGTAAACAAATGTTTATTCAACTCACAACGTCATAACAAATGTTTATTCAACTCACAACGTCATAACACATGTAAACAAATGTTTATTCAACTCACAACGTCATAACAAATGTTTATTCAACTCACAACGTCATAACACATGTAAACAAATGTTTATTCAACTCACAACGTCATAACAAATGTTTATTCAACTCACAACGTCATAACACATGTAAACAAATGTTTATTCAACTCACAACGTCATAACACATGTAAACAAATGTTTATTCAACTCACAACGTCATAACAAATGTTTATTCAACTCACAACGTCATAACACATGTAAACAAATGTTTATTCAACTCACAACGTGATATGACAATGTGAGTTGAATAAACATTTGTTTACATGTTTATTCAACTCACAAATGTCATAACAGAAGACGTGCTTTGGTTCTAAATGCAATCTTCAACCCAGGGATGGAATGTTTTGGTGGCCAAAGCTTTTAGTAAGATTTATATCTCGTAACACTATCATATCATTTCATACTAATAATAACTTGTAATAATAATAGTAAGTAATACTATGTTTATCATGTAATACTAATAATATTGTATAATACTATTAACCTTTTGTTACACTAACACATATCTTGTAATACTATGTAAGTCTCGTAATAATATTTATATTGGCAGAGGGGTTAGTGCGTCTGCCTCACAATACAAAGGTCCTGAGTATTCCTGGGTTCAATCCCGGGCTCGGGATCTTTCTGTGTGGAGTTTGCATGTTCTCCCCGTGAATGCGTGGGTTCCCTCCGGGTACTCCGGCTTCCTCCCACCTCTAAAGACATGCACCTGGGGATAGGCCCCTCCCACCTCCAAAGACATGCACCTGGGGATAGGCCACTCCCACCTCCAAAGACATGCACCTGGGGATAGGCCCCTCCCACCTCCAAAGACATGCACCTGGGGATAGGCCCCTCCCACCTCCAAGGACATGCACCTGGGGATAGGCCCCTCCCACCTCCAAAGACATGCACCTGGGGATAGGCCCCTCCCACCTCCAAAGACATGCACCTGGGGATAGGCCCCTCCCACCTCCAAAGACATGCACCTGGGGATAGGCCCCTGCCACCTCCAAAGACATGCACCTGGGGATAGGCCCCTCCCACCTCAAAAAGACATGCACCTGGGGATAAGCCCCTCCCACCTCCAAAGACATGCACCTGGGGATAGGCCCCTCCCACCTCAAAAAGACATGCACCTGGGGATAGGCCCCTCCCACCTCCAAAGACATGCACCTGGGGATAGGTTGATTGGCAACACTAAATGGTCCCTAGTGTGTGAATGTTGTCTGTCTGTGTTGGCCCTGTGATGAGGTGGCAACTTGTCCAGGGTGTACCGTGCCTTCCACCCGATTGTAGTTGAGATAGGCATCAGTGCCCCCCGTGACCTCAAAAGGGAATAAGCGGTAGAAAATGGATGGATGGATGGACATCTTGTATTACTATTTATATCTCATAGTACTATGTATGTCTCGTAATACTATTCATACCTCATAATACTATTTGTATCTCTTAAAAAGACTGTATATCTTGTAAGACTATTTATACATCATCGTACTATTTGTAGATCTTAGTAAGAGTGAGCAGTTTTTGTGACAGGTGGATCTTTTTGAGGAGTCTCAGAAAGTAAAATGTCTTCTCTGCCTTGGTGATGGTCACTGAGGTCTTCATACTCCACCACAGGTCTTCCTCAGTTTGGTCCCCAGGAACCTGAAGTTCCAGAACCTTCCCACATTGTCCCCATTTGTGTGTGTGTGTGTGTGTGTGTGTGTGCGTGTGTGCGTGTGTGTGTGTGTGTGTGTGTGTGTGTGTGTGTGTGTGTGTGTGTGTGTGTGTGTGTGCCCGGCCTACAGGATGCATGTCTACTTCCCAGCTGCTTGCTCACCTCTGGCTTACAGACACTGCTGGTGGCTCGTCCTTGTGGTGAACTGAGAAGCAGCATGGTGCGTCAGTCTTCTGCTGCCAGTACACAGCCTCTCAGTGTGTGTGGCACCTCATGTTCCTCCAACATGAGGACCATGTCACATGTGGAGGATTGTGATGCCACCGCATGTGGTTGCTCCAACTCCAAGTGAACCAAGAAGATGTTCAGTTCCTCCGTCAGCCACAGCCAGGTTGTTGGATTTGTACCCGGTGATGTGCTTCACCTGCCTTGTGTGGTTGCTGCTGAGGTGTCCCCTTATGTTCTTTTGCTATGCTGCCTGGGCCTCCATGGGACTCTCCTCAGCCACTGTGCCCCACCACCACACCTCAAGGCCTCCTTCCTCTCCTTCTGCACCTCCTCTCCTCAGTCACTGTGCCCCACCACCACACCTCAAGGCCTCCTTCCTCTCCTTCTGCACCTCCTCTCCTCAGCCACTGTGCCCCACCACCACACCTCAAGGCCTCCTTCCTCTCCTTCTGCACCTCCTCTCCTCAGCCACTGTGCCCCACCACCACACCTCAAGCAAGGCCTCCTTCCTCTCCTTCTGCACCTCCTCTCCTCAGTCACTGTGCCCCACCACCACACCTCAAGGCCTCCTTCCTCTCCTTCTGCACCTCCTCTCCTCAGCCACTGTGCCCCACCACCACACCTCAAGGCCTCCTTCCTCTCCTTCTGCACCTCCTCTCCTCAGCCACTGTGCCCCACCACCACACCTCAAGGCCTCCTTCCTCTCCTTCTGCACCTCCTCTCCTCAGCCACTGTGCCCCACCACCACACCTCAAGGCCTCCTTCCTCTCCTTCTGCACCTCCTCTCCTCAGTCACTGTGCCCCACCACCACACCTCAAGCAAGGCCTCCTTCCTCTCCTTCTGCACCTCCTCTCCTCAGTCACTGTGCCCCACCACCACACCTCAAGCAAGGCCTCCTTCCTCTCCTTCTGCACCTCCTCTCCTCAGCCACTGTGCCCCACCACCACACCTCAAGGCCTCCTTCCTCTCCTTCTGCACCTCCTCTCCTCAGCCACTGTGCCCCACCACCACACCTCAAGCAAGGCCTCCTTCCTCTCCTTCTGCACCTCCTCTCCTCAGCCACTGTGCCCCACCACCACACCTCAAGCAAGGCCTCCTTCCTCTCCTTCTGCACCTCCTCTCCTCAGCCACTGTGCCCCACCACCACACCTCAAGCAAGGCCTCCTTCCTCTCCTTCTGCACCTCCTCTCCTCAGCCACTGTGCCCCACCACCACACCTCAAGCAAGGCCTCCTTCCTCTCCTTCTGCACCTCCTCTCCTGACCTCACCAGGCATCCTGGGCTTTTGCTTTGAAGAGACCCAGAAGCACTTCTCGGTCGTAGTGATATCCCTGCAGAACTTGATATAGTGCAGCACAGATAAAGTCTATCATGTAATACTATTTATATTTTGTAATACCAACAATGTAATACCGTTAATATCCTATGATACCATTAATATTATGTAATGATATTTATATCTTGTTATACTAATAATATCATGTAATACTAATATCATGTAATACTATCTATATCTTGTAATACTAATTATAAATGGTAATATTAATAATTTCAAGTAATACTATCAATATATTGTAATACTAATAATATCATGTAATATAATTTATATCATGTAATCTAATTTCTTGTAATACTATTTATATCATGTAATACTATTTATATATTGTAATACTATTTATATATTGTAATACTATTTATATTTTGTAATACTATTTATATCATGTAATACTATTTATATCTTGTAATACTATTTATATCATGTAATACTATTTATATCTTGTAATACTATTTATATCATGTAATACTATTTATATCATGTAATACTATTTATATCTTGTAATACTATTTATATCATGTAATACTATTTATATCTTGTAATCCATCCATCCATTTTCTACCGCTTATTCCCTTTCGGGGTCGCGGGGGGCGCTGGCGCCTACCTCAGCTATAATCGGGCGGAAGGCGTGGTACACCCTGGACAAGTCGCCAACTCATCACAGGGCCAACACAGATAGACAGACAACATTCACACACTAGGGACCATTTAGTGTTGCCAATCAACCTATCCCCAGGTGCATGTCTTTGGAAGTGGGAGGGGCCTATCCCCAGGTGCATGTCTTTGGAGGTGGGAGGGGCCTATCCCAGGTGCATGTCTTTGGAAGTGGGAGGAAGCCGGAGTACCCGGAGGGAACCCACCCATTCACGGGGAGAACATGCAAACTCCACACAGAAAGATCCCGAGCCTGGATTTGAACCCAGGACTGCAGGAACTTCGTATTGTGAGTATTTATATCATGTAATACTATTTATATCTTGTAATACTATTTATATCATGTAATACTATTTATATCTTGTAATACTATTTATATCATGTAATACTATTTATATCATGTAATACTATTTATATCATGTAATACTATTTATATCATGTAATACTATTCATATCATGTAATACTATTTATATCATGTAATACTATTTATATCTTGTAATACTATTTATATCATGTAATACTATTTATATCATGTAATACTATTTATATCTTGTAATACTATTTATATCATGTAATACTATTTATATCATGTAATACTATTCATATCATGTAATACTATTTATATCATGTAATACTATTTATATCTTGTAATACTATTTATATCATGTAATACTATTTATATCTTGTAATACTATTTATATCATGTAATACTATTTATATCTTGTAATACTATTTATATCTTGTAATACTATTGATATCTTGTAATACTATTTATATCATGTAATACTATTTATATCATGTAATACTATTTATATCTTGTAATACTATTTATATCATGTAATACTATTTATATCTTGTAATACTATTTATATCATGTAATACTATTTATATCTTGTAATACTATTTATATCATGTAATACTATTTATATCATGTAATACTATTTATATCTTGTAATACTATTTATATCATGTAATACTATTTATATCTTGTAATACTATTTATATCATGTAATACTATTTATATCATGTAATACTATTTATATCATGTAATACTATTTGTATCATGTAATACTATTTGTATCATGTAATACTATTTATATCATGTAATACTATTTATATCATGTAATAGTATTTATATCATGTAATACTATTTATATCATGTAATACTATTTATATCTTGTAATACTATTTATATCATGTAATACTATTTATATCATGTAATACTATTTGTATCATGTAATACTATTTATATCATGTAATACTATTTATATCATGTAATACTATTTGTATCATGTAATACTATTTATATCATGTAATACTATTTATATCTTGTAATACTATTTATATCATGTAATACTATTTATATCTTGTAATACTATTTATATCATGTAATACTATTTATATCTTGTAATACTATTTATATCATGTAATACTATTTATATCATGTAATACTATTTATATCATGTAATACTATTTATATCATGTAATACTATTTATATCATGTAATACTATTTATATCTTGTAATACTATTTATATCATGTAATACTATTTATATCATGTAATACTATTTATATCATGTAATACTATTTGTATCATGTAATACTATTTGTATCATGTAATACTATTTATATCATGTAATACTATTTATATCATGTAATACTATTTATATCATGTAATACTATTTATATCATGTAATACTATTTATATCTTGTAATGCTATTTATATCATGTAATACTATTTATATCATGTAATACTATTTGTATCATGTAATACTATTTATATCATGTAATACTATTTATATCATGTAATACTATTTATATCATGTAATACTATTTATATCTTGTAATACTATTTATATCATGTAATACTATTTATATCTTGTAATACTATTTATATCATGTAATACTATTGATATCTTGTAATACTATTTATATCATGTAATACTATTTATATCTTGTAATACTATTTATATCATGTAATACTATTTATATCATGTAATACTATTGATATCTTGTAATACTATTTATATCATGTAATACTATTTATATCATGTAATACTATTTATATCTTGTAATACTATTTATATCATGTAATACTATTTATATCATGTAATACTATTGATATCTTGTAATACTATTTATATCATGTAATACTATTTATATCATGTAATACTATTTATATCTTGTAATACTATTTATATCTTGTAATACTATTTATATCATGTAATACTATTTATATCTTGTAATACTATTTATATCATGTAATACTATTTATATCTTGTAATACTATTTATATCATGTAATACTATTTATATCTTGTAATACTATTTATATCATGTAATACTATTTGTATCATGTAATACTATATCTTGTAATACTATTTATATCATGTAATACTATTTATATCTTGTAATACTATTTATATCATGTAATACTATTGATATCTTGTAATACTATTTATATCATGTAATACTATTTATATCATGTAATACTATTTATATCATGTAATACTATTTATATCATGTAATACTATTTATATCATGTAATACTATTTATATCTTGTAATACTATTTATATCATGTAATACTATTTATATCTTGTAATACTATTTATATCATGTAATACTATTTGTATCATGTAATACTATTTATATCATGTAATACTATTTATATCTTGTAATACTATTTATATCATGTAATACTATTTATATCATGTAATACTATTTATATCTTGTAATACTATTTATATCTTGTAATACTATTTATATCATGTAATACTATTTATATCATGTAATACTATTTATATCTTGTAATACTATTTATATCATGTAATACTATTTATATCATGTAATACTATTTATATCATGTAATACTATTTATATCATGTAATACTATTTATATCATGTAATACTATTTATATCATGTAATACTATTTATATCATGTAATACTATTTATATCTTGTAATACTATTTATATCATGTAATACTATTTATATCATGTAATACTATTTATATCATGTAATACTATTTATATCATGTAATACTATTTATATCTTGTAATACTATTTATATCATGTAATACTATTTATATCATGTAATACTATTTATATCATGTAATACTATTTATATCATGTAATACTATTTATATCTTGTAATACTATTTATATCATGTAATAATATTTGTATCATGTAATACTATTTATATCATGTAATACTATTTATATCTTGTAATACTATTTATATCATGTAATACTATTTATATCATGTAATACTATTTATATCATGTAATACTATTTATATCATGTAATACTATTTATATCATGTAATACTATTTATATCATGTAATACTATTTATATCATGTAATACTATTTATATCATGTAATACTATTTATATCTTGTAATACTATTTATATCATGTAATACTATTTGTATCATGTAATACTATTTATATCATGTAATACTATTTATATCTTGTAATACTATTTATATCATGTAATACTATTTATATCATGTAATACTATTTATATCATGTAATACTATTTATATCTTGTAATACTATTTATATCATGTAATACTATTTGTATCATGTAATACTATTTATATCATGTAATACTATTTATATCATGTAATACTATTTATATCATGTAATACTATTTATATCATGTAATACTATTTATATCATGTAATACTATTTATATCATGTAATACTATTTATATCATGTAATACTATTTATATCATGTAATACTATTTTTATCATGTAATACTATTTATATCATGTAATACTATTTATATCATGTAATACTATTTATATCATGTAATACTATTTATATCATGTAATACTATTTATATCATGTAATACTATTTATATCATGTAATACTATTTATATCATGTAATACTATTTATATCATGTAATACTATTTATATCTTGTAATACTATTTATATCATGTAATACTATTTATATCATGTAATCTATTTTATCATGTAATACTATTTATATCATGTAATACTATTTATATCATGTAATACTATTTATATCATGTAATACTATTTATATCATGTAATACTATTTATATCTTGTAATACTATTTATATCATGTAATACTATTTATATCTTGTAATACTATTTATATCATGTAATACTATTTATATCATGTAATACTATTTATATCATGTAATACTATTTATATCATGTAATACTATTTATATCATGTAATACTATTTATATCATGTAATACTATTTATATCATGTAATACTATTTATATCTTGTAATACTATTTATATCATGTAATACTATTTATATCATGTAATACTATTTATATCATGTAATACTATTTATATCATGTAATACTATTTGTATCATGTAATACTATTTATATCATGTAATACTATTTATATCATGTAATACTATTTATATCATGTAATACTATTTATATCATGTAATACTATTTATATCTTGTAATACTATTTATATCATGTAATACTATTTATATCATGTAATACTATTTGTATCATGTAATACTATTTATATCATGTAATACTATTTATATCATGTAATACTATTTATATCATGTAATACTATTTATATCTTGTAATACTATTTATATCATGTAATACTATTTATATCTTGTAATACTATTTATATCATGTAATACTATTTATATCTTGTAATACTATTTATATCATGTAATACTATTTATATCATGTAATACTATTTATATCTTGTAATACTATTTATATCATGTAATACTATTTATATCATGTAATACTATTGATATCTTGTAATACTATTTATATCATGTAATACTATTTATATCATGTAATACTATTTATATCTTGTAATACTATTTATATCATGTAATACTATTTATATCATGTAATACTATTTATATCATGTAATACTATTTATATCATGTAATACTATTTATATCATGTAATACTATTTATATCATGTAATACTATTTATATCTTGTAATACTATTTATATCATGTAATACTATTTATATCTTGTAATACTATTTATATCATGTAATACTATTTATATCTTGTAATACTATTTATATCATGTAATACTATTTATATCATGTAATACTATTTATATCATGTAATACTATTTATATCATGTAATACTATTATCTTGTAATACTATTTATATCATGTAATACTATTTATATCTTGTAATACTATTTATATCATGTAATACTATTTATATCTTGTAATACTATTTATATCATGTAATACTATTTATATCATGTAATACTATTTATATCATGTAATACTATTTATATCATGTAATACTATTTATATCTTGTAATACTATTTATATCATGTAATACTATTATATCATGTAATACTATTTATATCATGTAATACTATTTATATCATGTAATACTATTTATATCTTGTAATACTATTTATATCATGTAATAATATTTGTATCATGTAATACTATTTATATCATGTAATACTATTTATATCTTGTAATACTATTTATATCTTGTAATACTATTTATATCATGTAATACTATTTATATCTTGTAATACTATTTATATCTTGTAATACTATTTATATCATGTAATACTATTTATATCATGTAATACTATTTATATCTTGTAATACTATTTATATCATGTAATACTATTTATATCATGTAATACTATTTATATCATGTAATACTATTTATATCATGTAATACTATTTATATCATGTAATACTATTTATATCATGT